>NC_048572.1:28704828-29004828 GCF_013265735.2 Oncorhynchus mykiss | reverse complement strand
TCTACAAAGTCACTTATCTCCTCTCCCATTATGCGCGTGCCAATTATCAGTCGTTTCTGTGTCCCGGTCACATCTCCAAAGGGCTCTCTCCCTCTCTATTTGGATAACTAGATCCGCGAGACACCCCCTCTTAAGCATCACCCCTCTCTTCAACAGTGTGGAAGGTGTGAAGACGTGCGTATCCGAACCAGTGCGACTCAGACACTGATTGATTTGGACAAACCTGCGTTGTAGATAATCGACTGACTTCAATTGGATAATGGATTAACGCGTCAGAGATAACGCAAACAGGCTATTCTCAACTCCAGATGTCAATGTATTGGAAGAAAACACTCACCCATCCATAAGGAAGTGTACCCAACTATTTTAACCTAGTTGAATAAACCGTTCACCGGTGCGCACTGAGAGAGTGCGTGGTTGTGTGTGTGTCTTTTGTACTTATAGCCCAAGTTGGTCTGGTTAAATGGGGAGGCTTGAAGAACCTAGACATTGACCTAGACGCAACATATAGGCAGGCAGGCAGGCAGACAGTGAAAGGAGAAATCAGTCGCTTTGAGAGTCTGAGTGGTCAGAGTTGCGTCGAAGTGCGGCAGAGGGATATGGATTGTGCGTCGAATGCCATCGGACATCAGCGCGCATCTCTATCAAGAGGAAGACTCTAAAGCTGTTGCTGCTGGTCGAATAGGTGACCTGCTCGTAAGGAAACAAGTTCTGGAAAAGAGAAGCTCGGATGAGGACAGAAAACAACGTTTCTCTCGCTACGTAAAGAATATACAAGTTAGGGATAGATTGGGGACTTCAAATTACTTGTTAGTTGTCACTTCAATGGAGAAAATGATTCAAGTCGGAGGGAGATGTCTGACAATATTGATGATCTTTTTAGTACTTTTCGTTGGATTGGTGATGGGCTTTCCCACCAAACAGCACAACGGCGTGTCTTTGGAGGTAGGCACATTTATTTTCTTGATTATTTTCATCTACAAAGATTTGTCCAATTCCGTGCAATGCGTTCCAAATGTAACGAGTGAAATGTGATGCAAATTGTATTTAAATGAATTGCGCATATGTAAATTATTTAATATTTAATGACTACAATATTTGAATATATTACACACATGTCTACGTGCAAATTACAGTATGAGTTATTTTGATGCCATTATGCCAATTGTTTATTTAAGTCAAATTAATTGTGATAACTGAATTAGTTTCCAGAAAATAACTACTGCTCTTCCTGCCAAAAACATTCTGCATTGTCATTCACATCATTCAAATGTTTACTTGATAGCAAACCATAATCACCAGCATCACAGACTGACTTACAATGCTGTGCACTCATAGCAGACTGTCATTGCCCATTCCCTGTTCATGAACCAAAGGAAACTTGTTTCAATGAAGCTCTGGGGCCTTGGGGCAAAGTGTTGTTCTGTGTTTCTCCATGTATAGTAAGGTATCTGAGCATCCAGAGAAGGTCAGCCTGAGCTAAGCAGCATAGCATTACACAGCAGCTACAATGCATTCAAAGGCTGTATTCCCTTTGAACACACATACCTAGCTCACATCTGTAACCGGATCCAATAGGGGTATTTGTGCCGCTCATGGACGTGTGTGTATAGAGGGCTTGAAGGTCACCGTGAACAGAATCAGATGTACGAATGAAAGAAAGGTGCAAACAGACAGATTCCAGATCTGTGTTATGAAGTCGTTCCTTTGTACTTTCTCTCCCCTGGCTCTCCTCCAGTGGGTGCCCTATTGATGTCCCGATGCCCATGGCCTATAACTGATGGATGATTCATGTCAGTTGGACGTCAAACAGTTAGGGAGAGAGGAACTGAGAGGGAGGGAGTGAGAGACAGAGAGGAAGAGTGTGACTGGTGGTGCTGAATGCGCGTTTTGGGCACCAGCGAGTATGACCCTATGTCACCTTTCTTGGTGACCTGTTAGACGCCAGTGTAAGCGGATAGAGGAGGGGCTGGTTTGTACAGTAGAGGAATGAGAGGCACAATAACAAGGGCTTACATAACCAAGTGGGTTAAAAGGAACCCTCAGCAGCTCTCTCTCGCACTGGAATAAGGTCAGAGGTCAGGCTGGTTGATTGTTTATGTTGGCTCTTTACTGAGTTAATGTGGAATTTCCTGTTTTTGGTTTCCCCCTCATCATGGGGGGCAGAGGAGGGGTGTGAAGTGTGCATGGCCTCATTCCCAAATATTGAGACCTGTTTGCTTTATTTATCTGTTCGGTTTCACCCCCCTCCCCTCCTTTCCTCTCTCCCTCTTTCAAGCGCTTGCACTTGTTTTTTCTTTTTTCTTTTCCACATTTTCAAAGAGGCGATCAAAGGACCCCATAGTTTATTGTTCTTCTGTAATGGTTAGAAAATGGCCAAGTGCAGAGGCCTTTGATATCTGTGGACACATAAATCAGGCCTGCCTGCCACACCACCCGCCCACCCGCCTGCCTGCCTGCCTGCCTGCCCGCCCGCCTGCCTCTCCTCTGCTTCATCATCCATACAGTACTGTACATCCACCTCCCCTCCTTTCCTCTTCTGTCCCCGCTGAATGTGTGTCACCACCGACTACTAGGCCGGCCGGCCTAAATGGCTCCAGTGTCCCCCCAGCCACCCCCTACAAAGGACACTAAGCTTTGTTTCATGACGGAAGAGGAATTTAATGGTAATTCCTTTGTTGTGTGTCGGAAAGGCCAGGGCTCCCACTGCTGCACATCCATAGTGGCTCGTAAAGACAGACCGCATACCATCAACCAATAGGCCTTTGATCATCAGGGGAGCCCCTCTGCAGAGAGAGAGAGAGGAGAGAGAGAGAGGAGGAGGAGACTGAATACAGAATCCAGATGTGAAAAAGACAAGATGAGGAAGGTGTGAAAATATGTGGCCCTTCATGATTCCAATCTTAAAGTCTTGTCGGTGTATATCTTTGTGTGTCAGGAGTATCTTATATGAGCTCCTTTAACTAGATCTAACTTCTGACAATACTTCTCTAGTCAGACCATGATACAAGTGGTAGAAACCATGCATTGAAGATCTTTTAATGCTAAGCCTCATAGGGACCTGCCTAGACCCCAGGGGAAGCCTTTCTGATCCCCCTCTGCCTCTCTCTCTTCGTCAGAATCCTCTGTTTACTCTTTCTAATTCCCCTTTCTCTCTCCCCATCTTCCTCTCCCGTCCTCATGCTGTTTGACAGGGGTTACCTCTAAATGGTGGCCATGTGTTCTCATGGTTGGATCTGATCTGATGGACTTTTTTTTATGGGACAATTGCAGCCACTGAAAAAGTATGGTCTGTTTTCGGCCCCATAACCACAATTGCTCAACCGTTTTGTCATGGCTCCAGATTTTTTTCCCCCTCATTGTTTTAAATGGCACCACATTTTCGACCGCAAACTGGCACGGCTCCAGACACTGAGGCCCCGTCAGATGTTTGGGCTATTTATTTATAGATGCTGGCTGAATTAAAAGCTTAGAGTAGTGGAAGTTACCCTTAGATCAGCTCACCCTCCCTAAATTTGAACTTTAACTGTAAGAGTGGAGAAACGTCAAACTGATCTTAGCTCAGAATTAGGGGAGAACTTCATCCTACTCTCTGATGAGCTTCAATTTAGAAAAAGACATTGACATGTGTCTGATGGTTGGAATCTGACTGAGGAGGACCCCTACAACTTGTGTCTGTGTATAGCGGGTAGCTGTGTGGCGGCACGGCAGGTTGAGACACACAAGGCCAGCCTGCCCACCGTCCCAGGGGTCCCACGACTCCGAGGCTCTCTCATTAAAACTAGAGAATCTGGCACAGTCTCCTCTTTGTCAAAGGCCTGGATGCCAGGGCTTTGGCTGCTGTGGGAAAAAAGAGAAATGGATGGACTAGGATGGGTTGGTTGGTAGGTTGGTTTGTTGGTTGGTTGGTTGGTTGGTTGGTTTGTTGGTTGGTTGGTTTGTTGCCCTCATGGTTTTCAGAACGGTCTAACAGCATGGACAGTGGAAACATGATAGTAACATGGTGGAAATGTTATAGGGGGTTGACAATGAAATCCCCAATGTTTTTAAGCTTTCATATAACAACCTGCTAAATTAAACTAGCAAGTTTAACCTATGTGGCTTTAAACCAGCCAGTAGCAAATGTACTTACTGTGTGTTATTCATTTCATCCAAGTCTTTAGAATGGTCCAGTCCACTGTGTTTCATCATGATGCTTAATTGAGGTCTCCTATCTTTTTACTTAGGCTCGTGCTCAGTCGCCCGCCAGTGGGGTCCATCGTGGACCGGAGGCCCTGGAGCAGCAGAACCAGGTCCAGAGCCTCCTCCCCCCTGACACGGAGCACCGCCACAAGAGGAGGTGGTCTCACTCTCAGCATCGCTCCGTAGGGGTTCTGCCCCAGCCTGAGCCGGAGGAGGAGATGAAACCCTTCGTTCTGGACCTCAAGAACTTCCCCGAGCTCGCCAATGCAGATATCAGCTCTCAGAACCCCAACATCCAGGTGAGTGGTGATGATTATTGATTGGATATTTGAAAAAAATTCTCACTCTCAGATATTTCTTTACAGAGATCTCTTTGCATTGTAGGGTTGGGAAACTCATCCTATACCAATGTGTGGCAGAGTGTGCCCACTTGGTTAGGCAGTATAGAGAGAGATCTGTTACCTTCATTCATTTCTATTGTGTTGATTTTCTCTGTGGCATGATGAGTGGGATATTTCATAAAATTTCAGCAGAAGGACAACTCAGCTCCACATAACATAAATCTACCTCTAGTAGAAAATCTGCTTCATTCCTCCCATTTCCTGTGATTTCTCAAGCGATTAGCCTCAATGTCTTCAGCATGCACTTCCATTCAACTCATCTCAATCTCACAGTAGTTGGTTACATCTTCTGGTTGATTCCAGGATGTGGTTAGCTGGAGCTGCATGTAATGACCTCAGGCTGGCTCTGCCCTCTACTGGGGATGGAAGTCCCTCACTATAGCCCCCCAGTTGCCTGGTCCTGACATTCTCTACTATGTAGACTGTGGCCTGAATAGCACCCTATTCCCTGGGGCTCAAAAGTAGTGCACTATATAGAGAATTAGGCTGCCAATTGGAGCTTTAACATACAGGATGAGTCTTACAGTAGTCACCTACCAGTCTAATGAGGAGTTACTTACCAGTCTAATGAGGAGTCGCCCACCGGTCTAATGAGGAGTCGCCTACCGGTCTAATGAGGAGTTACCTACCAGTCTAATGAGGAGTCACCTACCAGTCTAATGAGGAGTCACCTACCAGTCTAATGAGGAGTCACCTACCAGTCTAATGACGAGTCACCTACCAGTCTAATGAGGAGTCACCTACCAGTCTGAGGAGTCACCTACCAGTCTAATGAGTAGTCACCTACCAGTCTAATGAGGAGTCGCCTACCAGTCTAATGAGGAGTCACCTACCAGTCTAATGACGAGTCACCTACCAGTCTAATGACGAGTCACCTACCAGTCTGAGGAGTCACCTACCAGTCTAATGAGGAGTCATCTACCAGTCTAATGAGGAGTCACCCACCAGTCTAATGAGTAGTCACCCACCAGTCTAATGAGTCACCCACCAGTCTAATGAGGAGTCATCTACCAGTCTAATGAGGAGTCATCTACCAGTCTAATGAGGAGTCACCCACCAGTATAATGAGGAGTCATCTACCAGTCTAATGAGTAGTCATCAAGCAGTCTAATGAGTAGTCACCTACCAGTCTAATGAGGAGTCACCTACCAGTCTAATGAGGAGTCACCTACCAGTCTAATGAGGAGTCACCTACCAGTCTGAGGAGTAGTCACCTACCAGTCTAATGAGGAGTCACCTACCAGTCTAATGAGGAGTCACCTACCAGTCTAATGAGTAGTCATCAAGCAGTCTAATGAGTAGTCACCTACCAGTCTAATGAGTCACCCACCAGTCTAATGAGGAGTCACCTACCAGTCTAATGAGGAGTCACCTACCAGTCTAATGAGGAGTCACCTACCAGTCTGAGGAGTAGTCACCTACCAGTCTAATGAGGAGTCACCTACCAGTCTAATGAGGAGTCGCCCACCGGTCTAATGAGGAGTCACCTAACAGTCTGAGGAGTCACCTACCAGTCTAATGAGGAGTCACCTACCAGTCTAATGAGGAGTCACCTACTAGTCTAATGAGGAGTCACCTACCAGTCTAATGAGGAGTCACCTACCAGTCTAATGAGGAGTCACCTACCAGTCTAATGAGGAGTCACCTACAAGTCTAATGAGGAGTCGCCCACCGGTCTAATGAGGAGTCACCTACCAGTCTGAGGAGTCACCTACCAGTCTAATGAGGAGTCACCTACCAGTCTAATGAGGAGTCACCTACTAGTCTAATGAGGAGTCACCTACCAGTCTAATGAGGAGTCACCTACCAGTCTAATGAGGAGTCACCTACCAGTCTAATGAGGAGTCACCTACCAGTCTAATGAGGAGTCACCTACCAGTCTAATGAGTAGTCACCTACCAGTCTAATGAGGAGTCACCTACCAGTCTAATGAGGAGTCACCTACCAGTCTAATGAGTAGTCATCTACCAGTCTAATGAGGAGTCACCTACCAGTCTAATGAGTAGTCACCTACCGGTCTAATGAGGAGTCGCCCACCGGTCTAATGAGGAGTCACCTACCAGTCTGAGGAGTCACCTACCAGTCTAATGAGGAGTCACCTACCAGTCTAATGAGGAGTCACCTACCAGTCTAATGAGGAGTCACCTACCAGTATAATGAGGAGTCACCTACCAGTCTAATGAGGAGTCACCTACCAGTCTAATGAGGAGTCACCTACCAGTCTAATGAGGAGTCACCTACCAGTCTAATGAGTAGTCACCTACCAGTCTAATGAGGAGTCACCTACCAGTCTAATGAGGAGTCACCTACCAGTCTAATGAGGAGTCACCTACCAGTCTAATGAGGAGTCACCTACCAGTCTAATGAGTAGTCATCTACCAGTCTAATGAGGAGTCACCTACCAGTCTAATGAGGAGTTACCTACCAGTCTAATGAGGAGTCACCTACCAGTCTAATGAGTAGTCACCTACCAGTCTAATGAGGAGTCACCTACCAGTCTAATGAGGAGTCACCTACCAGTCTAATGAGGAGTCACCTACCAGTCTAATGAGGAGTCACCTACCAGTCTAATGAGGAGTTACCTACCAGTCTAATGAGGAGTCACCTACCAGTCTAATGAGGAGTTACCTACCAGTCTAATGAGTCACCCACCAGTCTAATGAGGAGTCACCTACCAGTCTAATGAGGAGTCACCTACCAGTCTAATGAGGAGTCACCTACCAGTCTAATGAGGAGTCACCTACCAGTCTAATGAGGAGTCACCTACCAGTCTAATGAGGAGTCACCTACCAGTCTAATGAGTAGTCATCTACCAGTCTAATGAGGAGTCACCTACCAGTCTAATGAGGAGTTACCTACCAGTCTAATGAGTCACCCACCAGTCTAATGAGGAGTCACCTACCAGTCTAATGAGGAGTCACCTACCAGTCTAATGAGGAGTCACCTACCAGTCTAATGAGGAGTTACCTACCAGTCTAATGAGGAGTCACCTACCAGTCTAATGAGGAGTTACCTACCAGTCTAATGAGTCACCCACCAGTCTAATGAGGAGTCACCTACCAGTCTAATGAGGAGTCACCTACCAGTCTAATGAGGAGTCACCTACCAGTCTAATGAGGAGTCACCTACCAGTCTAATGAGGAGTCACCTACCAGTCTAATGAGTAGTCATCTACCAGTCTAATGAGGAGTCACCTACCAGTCTAATGAGGAGTTACCTACCAGTCTAATGAGTCACCCACCAGTCTAATGAGGAGTCACCTACCAGTCTAATGAGTAGTCACCTACCAGTCTAATGAGGAGTTAAATCCTAACAAATGCTCAGGAAGTAGGATCATCTGATTGAGTGCTCAATGCATATCTTGTTTCTACCTGGCCAAGTCAGAGCTATAAATTAGGCAGGTCAGTTTCCCTGGTACTTCTGGAGGTTGGGATTATTTCCAAGGAGTCTGCTCAGTCATATCTTGGTTTCATTGTGGCTTTCGAATACACCCGCTTTATATAATTTAAAGAGCTTGTCTTTTTTAAATGTTATTTATTTATTTATTTTGTACAGACTTTGTGTGCACGAATACACCTGAGTATGTAGAGGTTGCCAGTTTAGCATGCGCAGACCTTTGATACCAGGCTTGCACGTTTTGTAATAACATTTACTAACACCCTCTTTCCTCTCAACCTGTCCCAGGTGACCATTGAGGTGGTGGATGACCCTAACATAGAAGTGGAGATGGATCTGGTAACGGACAAGGACTGGATCCCTCCTTCCTCCCCTTCCACTGTAGACTGGCTGGGCGGTAAGAAGCTGTTCTGGCCCCTGTTCTGGGGCTACACAGATGCTGACTCCAGTGAGGATGGAACTGGCCGCTCAGGGCTGGAGGAGACTGAAGAGGAGGAGGAGGACGATTACCTGTTGGAGTATGGTAGTGAGGAGCCCCTCCCAAGTGGAGTGGGGGGAGACTGGGACAGTCGCTGGAACGAGGGTTGGGACGCCACTCATAGCTACTATGGTGAGGCTTCTTGTCTTCGCTAAGACTGAGTTTACACAGGCAGCCAAATTCTGATCTTTTGCCAATAATAGTTTTTTTTTACCAATCAGATCAGATCTTTTGCCAATAATTGGGGAAAAAAACAGAATTGGGGTGCCTGTGTAAACTCCTAAGTGGCACAGTGTCTGTCTAGATGTCACACCAGCCATCTTAGTTAACACCTAACTTGGGATCACTTTGAGTACAGTAGACATTTCAGTTGCTACTGGCATTTCTCTACATGCCAGTAGCAACTGATAATCTAGGCAATCATTTTGGCTTCCAGGCAACGGTTCTGGACCCAAGTCTTTCCAAAAATCGTTCTAATTGGAAAAACTTTCATCTTTGATCCACTGGTCTTTGGCATGCCTCTCTGAGACTAGTTGACAAAATGGCATCCAAAAGTTGAGGATGTTTTGAAATGGTGGGAGATAAAATGGTGGGCGAGAAAGAGAAACAAAGAGATTTATAGGAAGTTAATGTAGAAAAGTGGTACAATATAGACAGATAGCACACAGAATTGAGAGAGATAGAGAGACCGAAGTATTGACTGAGCATGCGAGCAAGAGAGCTCTCCACTCTGCGAGCACTCGACCGTCAGGCCCATTGTGGAGCCCAAGCCTTTGAAGTGGACACTGGGTCCCAGCTCGCAGCTCACTGTGGAGGCCTGCTGTCTTTTGAAGATGGGCCCGATGCACTCGCTAATGGCAGCGTGAGCCTGTTCCCCCTGACAGACAAAACAGCTCACTGCTTGTGAACAATTAGAGGGCAGATTGGGAAGAGGGGATGACAGGGGCCATTCGGCTGGGTCTTTCATCCCCCCTCCGGGACCCCAGGCCCCCAGACCCTGGCTCGGCCCTCTGCCCTGGGCCCTAGGCGGCAAGGCCTTTTGAGACAGTTCAAGAATTCGGGGGCTTTCAGGGCTGTGCAGAACATTTACTCCTCTATTGTTTTTTGTTTCTCTTAATTCTCCTCAGTCTGTTTTCTCCTTCTGCATGGTGGGAAAAGAGCAGCATGCCTTCTGGTTGCACAGGCAGATAGCTTTATTCAGCCCCGCAGAGCAGAGCCAATGAAAAGAGAAGGGAAGAGTATGGATGTGGAAACTTTAAAGGAATGGAAACGACAGTGGGATGGGAGAATCCGGCCTAGGAGGATAGGCAGAGAGGGGTTACAACTTCGTAGTTTGATGAATGTTTACGTTGATAGTGCACAGGCAGAGGAGCTCCCTGTTTAATTCTAAGTCACTCATTTTAGCCAGTGTGCCCTTTGCCTCTACCCTTCAGATCAGACAAAGGGATTGATTTCAGACAAAAGAGACGGACTGTTAACTCTTGAGCTCTTAACCTCAAACCTCAATGAACCAAAACACAGTACATTCCGATAACAAAGTCAGTTGAACAATTTCACTGAGTATAGGATGTGTATGCGCATGTGCATCTGGCTTGAACGTTGCTAAATGAGGTGTATGTTGGTTAGGAACAAGGCGACCATGTCTATTAAGTGGTCATATATAAAATAAGATTCTAGTGAATATAAAGTATGTATGCCAGACTAGCGTAATGTAACATTGGGGCTTCCCTTCTGTAATTAAAACGCTCCTGTACTGAGAAGAGTCTATTCCTGTGTTCTGGCCACATGGTGAGCTGGCAGCGCCACAAAGGCCCAAGCTGCACCACCAACAAAGCTGCCATTTCTGCGCCCACCTCATCTTGTCTGTAATCGAGGGCGGACATGTTTTCGATATCATTAACACCAGACTCAAACCTCTCAGAAGCAGATGGAGAACTTCAGCCTCATTGCGGAGACTTGTCTCTAATTTGGCAGAGTCTACATTACAGGACTATGGGGCTGGGAGAAGGTTAGACCCGAGGAAAATTATACTGTTGCCTGAGATAGAAAACGTATATACAGGGCTTGTTATGGCTTAGCTATAATAGCAAATATTAACATTTAGTCCATAGATTTTTTTTGCAGATAATATTATTTTAGAAAAACTGCTAATTAAGGGGTCTTTGAGAGGGAAACGCTACTCCTGTGTAAGAGTCTACAGTATGTTCCGACTTATACTTCGGTTCAGGAAAGGCATCTAAACCTAATCTAGCATTCTTTCCCAGCAGCATTATTTACTATGCAGAGTTTCCTTCGTGCCCACTCCTAATCAATCCTTTCAAGTTGTTGTTTTCCTTTTCCGTGATAGCTTGTTAAATGTATGTGGTGAACAAACCAAATGCTTTTAATGGGAGTTCTACACAGTTACGGAACCTAGTTAGGGAACCCTACAGCTGGGAGAGGAATTCAACTCTCTGATTAGAGAGTGAGCATTAGGGGGATTCTAGGGGTGTGTAGTTGTGGTTCCTACACATCCGTTATGGAAGGCGTGAGATACTAGCTTACTGTGACCAGACAGAAGTTTTGCTAGCTAAACCAAAGGTGAAACAAAGACAAGTATTAGTCTGTTCCCAGGCTAATGAGTTACAGTTACCCCACAACATGGAAACCACTATGTAAATCCAAATCCTTATCATTAATGAGTTTTTCAGTTTTGCTGTCTTGTCTTCCCCCCGTACAGAGGAGGGGACGGAGGAGTGGAGTGCCTGGTCTCTGTGCTCAGTCACCTGTGGTCATGGAGAGAGGAAGAGAACACGGTCCTGTGGTTACAGCTGCACCCTGACAGAGGCCACCAAATGTGACATGGAGCCTTGTCCAGGTGAACTTCACACACAACGTTTATTCTAGATTCCGGTCACAAACTCCTAGTCCCGAGCCACAGGATGTACAGGCTTTTGCTCCAGCCCAGCACTTACACACCCAATCCAGCTAATTTAAGTTAGTTGGTCGACTAGTCGATTAGCTGAATCATCTGTGAATGTGAGCTAGAGACGTGACCTAACTAAATGGTACCGTTCCTATCTCTGCAGACGCTGTCAACACAGTGGCTGAACCTTTCCCCTTCGAGATGGAGAACGGCACTGAACCGTTTGGCACAGGTATGTCGAATCAATGTACACTTAGCAAATGGTCAAGCAAATAGGTTAGTCAAACTAGCAAACATGGGCAGTTAGAATGCACCTACTAATCGAATTACATCTAACATGGTCTCTCTCTCCTCTCCCTCTAGATGTGGACACATGTGAGAAGTGGCTGAACTGTAAGAGCGACTTCCTCCAGAGATACCTCAACCAGGTCCTTTCAGAACTACCCAGCTGCCCCTGTGCCTACCCCTCGGCCGCCGCCTACACCGTGGTCAGCGCTTTCGACGAGGGACACGACCGGACCTTCCGTTGGCATGACGCCAGTGGCCCTAAAGAACGCCTGGACATCTACAAACCCTCTGCGAGGACTTGCATCCGCTCTGCCCTCTCCAGCGATGTCGCTACGCTCGGCGCCCAGCACTGTTGCTACGACGACCGTGGCTGTCTGATCACACGGGGTAAGGGTGCAGGAACGCCCAACCTGATCAGCACGGATTTCTCCCCGGAGCTCCACTTCAAGGTGGACGTGCTTCCCTGGATCCTGTGTAAAGGGGACTGGAGCCGCTTCCACGCGGTGCGGCCGCCCAACAACGGCCTGGTCTGCCCGGAGAACCCCCACCATGACGTGTTCATGAACGAGCTGGAGGAGGCCCGGGAATACTGAGAACACACACAGCAGCCAAAACTACACTAACCAGAATTCACCCGTACAGTGGGGCCCAATCCTAACTTGAGAAGGGAGCGCTTGTAGGACTGTTTTGCATAGCTTTTTGCATTTTGCATATAAGGAGGTATGGCGGTTGCAAGGTTGAGGTGCAAGTTGATTTCAAGTTAGGATTTGGCACATTAAACACCCTGTGACCAGACCCAACAGAACAGAACTGAACTTCATTGAACTGAACAACAACTAAAAAAGACGCAGTCCTGTCAATGCTTGCCGACGTGTTTCGCATCCAGCATGGTACCAAGCTCTCTGTCTCTCTCTCTCGCTGTCTGTCCATGACATTGTCGTCTAGCCTGTTGGTGGCTTGTTGTAGGTGTTGTGGCTCTGTGTGACTGACAAAGGCAACATAAACATCCCAAATGTACTTCCTGATTTGATTTTGCTGTGTGAGATGTTTGATACTGTAGTAAGTCTTGTTTTGAAAAGGGGATTGTGGAATGTGTCATGCCCAACACATGAATATAGTCATAACTATGCTGCTATGAGAAGATGAAGTTAAATAGGTACTGGAGGGGGATATATGATTCAACAAACATGAATTTGCTGAAAGGTTATTCTTAAAAAATATAATCTAAAGCTGAGGAGAGAATTTGGTCTAAAGAAAGAAGTTTACAAGCACGAACAACCACACCCAGCACCTCATGCTCATTCTTGATAACATGCCAACAGAACAACTTCTTAGAAGCTTGGAGGTGGAGACAGTCTTCTGGTCTGGACTGAACTTCTCATCCTCTGAAGCTTGGAGGTGGAGACAGTCTTCTGGTCTGGACTGAACTTCTCGTCCTCTGTTTCAACATTGACAGTTTGAGAACCTTCAATCATGGATGTTTCTACAGTTTTCTCAGGGGGACTCATATTGTTAGAGATTATAGCCCATATGTACCTCAACAGTGGAGCAGCATTGGGAACCACTACTTCAGAGTGCACTTCAGAGTGCACTTCGGACTGTACTTCAGAGCGCACATTAAAGATGAGAATGGTACCTGTTACGGAAACGAAAAAGTTGGATCTACAGTGTAAATGGATGAAGAGCGGATAAATACAGTATTAATTCAGATAAAGTTATGAAATGATGCTCTTTGTGCGGTTTTTGGCAAGCCATTTTTTCTGTCAATGTAATTAAAGTTGAATAGCTGTTCTATTCCATTGCGATATGTTGCATTGTTTTTGCAAAGACTTCATAGGAGTGGGAACTGTTGGCTTGAAGTCTTAACATTTATGCTCCAAACCTCTTTCAGGAATTCAGTTTTTTTTTTAATGTGTGCAAACATGCATTACATTTTGAAATCACATGTTGTTGTTTTTTTAAAGGAAGGCACTTTATTTAAGGTATATATATATATATATATATATATATATATACAAACGATGGCATGTATGAAAATCAAATGTTTATATGTTATAATGTTATAATTGTGAAAGGGTAACTTGCCAGAAATGCTGCATTGTTCATTTGTAAAGTATATTATCATGTGAGTTTCTGTTTTAAAAGCATGGTTGATATTTTGTGATTTCTTAAACTAGTATAACTATACTCATAGAAAAAAGGTGCTATCTAGAACCTAAAAGGGTTCTTCGGCTGTCCCCTTAGGAGAACTCTCAGAACAACCCTTGTTCGTTCCAGGTAGAATCCTTTTGGTTCCAAGTTGAACGGTTTTGGGTTCCATATAGAACCTTTTCAACAGAGGGTTCTACGTGGAACCCAAAATGGTTCTACCTGGAACAAAAAAAGGGTTTTACCTGGAGCCAAAAAGGGTTGTCCTATGGGGACAGCTGAAGAACCCTTTTGTAACCCTTTTGTCTAAGAGTGTACCATATTGTCTTGTACAGTATTTATTGTCCGTTTTTTTAAGTCTGCTAAAGCTTTGAAATGACTCTACTAAAACCCACATGGTGCGCTACTAGGAATGCAAAATTCACAACATTCACTTTCCCAAAATACCCAGGTAAAGAAAATCCTGGCTGGAATATTTGTGGAATCAGCAGGGCATAACCTGCGAGGGAATCATCCAACCTGGAGTTCTTCAACTGGGATTTCTGGAAAACTCCTGGAATTGTTTCGGGAAAGGTTCTGGAATCTTTAAAACCTACTTCGGACTGAGACACTCTGACTCCACGGTGACGTCAGAAGGGAAACGACCTGCCTCACATGATATGACCACTCCAACAGCAACTCCATCAAGTGTCTGTATCGTTTTATCATTTTATTGTACTTCTGTGCTATGAAAATATGTTGTGACAAATACAATGAGGAATATAAAGACGTTTGCATTGATTGTCTGGCTCATAATTGTCCTTGTTCTGTCCTTCTGTATACTATCAGATGTCTTTGAAATCTGCGTAGTTTCTCTGTGTAGTTGACTTCCTCATCATACACAAAGCCACAACTCATCTACTAGATTTCAAAACACAGTAAAGCATAGGGAAAGTTGGCCGCAAATCTTTCTTTCTAGAGGTGCTTAAGTTTACTGATGTTTTGGCCCAAGGTCTTCATCAGAAAAGGCTGTTGACTACCCCCCCAAAGTCGAGATCGGTGAACTTTTAACGGCCCTGTGTTTTACTCAGTAGTATCACTTCCAAATTGAACGTTTTCACAAGAACCTGATCTGTGGAGCATGCCCTCTCTCTCTCCCAGGGTCTCAGGCAGGCAGAGAAGAAGAGAAGCTGACTGCGTTTTGATGTCTTTGTTTTTCCACTTGCTGTGCCTTAACCAGGGTCGTCCAGGCATGGCCTGCTGACTGATCTTACAAGGCTGAACCCCAGCCTCCGCATGTGTGGAGCAATCTGCTTTCACTTGGAGACCAAACGGCCTGAAACGTTATACATTTTAGGACAGGCAGAATGTTTTGTTTTTTACATCTTGGTTATTCTCGGAGCGAGCTCCTCTATGTTCTGTTGGCTGCAAACAAAAAGGCAGGATCAAAGAGGCTTTTGTCTGTCGTTGTTGATTTTGTCAGTAAGTGGGGGATTGGAGAATGATTGAGTAGACCATTGAGGTGAGTTCTATTCTCCACCTCCAAATCCTGAACTTGAGCTGCAAGACACGAAGCAACATTGGCTCATAAATGCATCTTTATTATGTAGTTCAATGATCCTCTTTGGAAACAAAATGAAGCGTTAGTTCTGTGCCACGTTAGTCGTGACTATTGACTCTATACTGAAATGATGAGAAGCAGGGTTGAACTTTGCACCCTGATTCAATCACATATGGATGAAGAGTGCTCGGACTGGTTACGTTATTATATTACCGTAGTGAAACACCATGCATCAACAGAATCACACTCAATTTGCTTTGTCGACTGTGTTCTCCAGATGGCATCAATTTGTTTTCAAAGTCCCAACCCAGATTTTGGAGAAGCCGGAGTTAATAACGGAACGAACGCTTCTTAGACCAAAACATGATGACCTATTAATTACTATAGAAATCACAGTAACCTCGTTCTCTTTCTTATTGACACAAGGAAGTATCAAGTGCAGGGATGAAAATGTGGTTTCACTTGTTACAGGGTGAGGAAGGCACATCAAATCCGCATTGATTGTTGATTCTATAACTCACAGATGGCATCATAGACAACAATCTCATCTGTTTTCTGGGTTGTTCTCGGTTCTCTAATCTGTACATAATCATGTCTGTCCGTAACTCCGTATACTCTTACAGGGGGGTTAAATAATGGAGATTCAGAGGTCAGGGCAGTGCAGATCCATAGGCGTATCATTCCTTCTCTAAAGGAAGGAACAGTCTTGAACTTTCTGTTACGTCTACTTTTTTGTCTGTCTAGTGTACCTCAAGTATACATTATTTCTTTTTTTTAAAACAATTTTTAGATTATCTTAATTCCTATAGGTCCTCACCATAATTCATAGCATAGCATTTTTTCCTGCCTCTCTGTCACCTGTAAGAAACGAGAACACCAGAGGAACACTGATACTTCTAGAACGGAACATCAGGTTGCTCATGGGTCAGGGTGGCAATTGAGTCTATACTGATTTTAAATATGTATAATTAAAAGCAGGAAAAGTGTAAAGAAGAAACACCAGTGTTGGTTTGCTCATTCACACAAATGCAGGACTGGTTAATAAGGAGTTGAGTGTGTGTGTGTGTGTGTGTGTGTGTGTGTGTGTGTGTGTGTGTGTGTGTGTGTGTGTGTGTGTGTGTGTGTGTGTGTGTGTGTGTGTGTGTGTGTGTGTGTGTGTGTGTGTGTGTGTGTGTGTGTGTGTGTGTGTGTGTGTGTGTGTGTGTGTGTGTGTGTGTGTGTGTGTGTGCGTGCGTGCGTGCGTGCGTGCGTGCGTGTGTGTGTGTTCTACAGTTATATTGTTCCAAGTTTCTAAATTCAATCAGTCAACTTTAATTTATAAAGCCCTTTCTATGGCAGCAGTTGTCACAAAGTGTATTACAGATACCTAACGTAAAACCGTAAACAGAAAGTAATGCAGAGGCAGAAGCACAGTGGCTAGGAAAAACACCATAGAAACCTAGAAAGAAACCTAGAGAGGAACCAGTCCCTTTCCGGCTGTACCCAAAATTGGTATGTGAAAGTTTGCACACATAAATGCAGTATGTGAAGATTTGTATGTATTTGAGCTGCCGGTAGAATCGTCTAACTATAAAGAAATAGCATTTTACAGTTAGTTCTAGTTCTAAGTTGACTAAAGATGAGCTGTCTGTGGAATGCGTCCAGACAGATGCTGACCACGTTTGTTCTCTGAATAATAGATAAATATCCACAGATGTGAAGACAGAACAGAGAAGAAGACATGGCTTCAAATACTCTTTGAAATCATTTCAAATACTTGATCTGTGCTTGACTGAGGTTGCCTGGTTTAATGGACCAATAGAATAGTCCCACAAGTGTAATCCCTGCCCATCTGGTACTCTAGGCAGGCTAAAACAAACGCACAACGTATTTGAACGATTTTGAATAGTATTTGAACCCAGGTCTACAGAGAAGGAGAAAGAAAATGCTCAAGGAAAGAGCATAAAAAGGATTGGAGACATTTTTGGGACTGACTAAAAATGTTATCTGAAATCTTGAATCATGCAAGAAAGAGGTGTTTTTCAATGAGCTGCATATATTTGCTCAACTCAACATGAGCGCGACACGCACATCATCTCACGGCATGGTTCTATCATTTCCACATTTCACCAAAAAACAGATGTTCATAACAGAACTAGACATTCGTTTATGGATCTTGAGTTCAGAATACACAATTCACTATGCAGTTGCTGTACACTGTAATGCAATCTTACAATACCACGCATGATAAATCCTTGTGAAGCAAAGGGTGGACGAAGAATAAGGGGGAATAGAAAAGGCTACTAGTAAAAGCGACGTTACAGTAGGTGAGGCATCGGAGAGGAAGCTGTGCAGATGGATGACGTGAAAGTATATGGATGCAGTCTTAGTCATGGCTGGCCAGGCCCAGAGCCAGGACTTGGTGGTTACGCTCCTGTTAACTCTGCTAGGCTGACAGGAATATGAGATTTCCTCAGCATGTTAAGTGCACCGCAGTGGACCAGGACCGGCATATAGTGGACTAAGTTCTCCACCACTACACTCCCTATATCCCCAACAGAATCCCCAACCCCCAACACACACTGTGGCCCGCCTATGTGAGTAGCCCGCCTATATGAGAGTAGTACACAGGCCACACATGCACACACACTTAGACACAAATACGGATCAATTACTAGAACTGACGCCATTGGAGACTGTCATACAGAAGTGATCTACTCCAGCTAATATGTAACCCCAGGAGACCTGTAAACATCTGTGTGCCTCTGAGGCGGTCACATGCTTTCTTTCTTGTGAGCAGTGATTTATGATTTACATGCATTTAACAAACAAACATAGCAACGCACACAGTCAATCAAAGGTACACAGAAAGACAGGAAACAGGGGTTGTTTTTTTAAATAAAAATGGTTCACATCCCTTTTAACCTGCATGTTGTTAGAATGTTGTAGTTGAGTATGTGTGAGGTCTCTCTTGTGGTCACATTTCCAACAGACAAAGTTGGTAGATGATTGCACATGGTCTCTGATCCAATGTACCATCTCCTGCCATTGTGCTCTTGGGCAAGGCACTTAACCCCCCACAATTGCTCTCCATCCAGGGGCACTGCACTGCTGCTGATCCTGTGCCTTTCAACGTGTGTCCTTTCTAACCAATGGATAATACAGTTGTATTCTATTCCATGTATTCTATGAGTTCTGGAGAAGTTGGTAAAGCAATTGTGGTTGACATTGACATACCTACATAGTGGCATTACTTCCTACAGTGGCGTGATTCCAATACATTGTTTGAGCAATTTTCAGCACGATGATCCCAATAGAGGACCGCAATATCCTCCTTAAAAAAGTCCCCCAAAAAAGGACCAACAAATTCCTCTGTGGAATCAGACTCCAGAAACGTTTGTTTTGATGCTGTTTTCCAGGGGGATTAATACATTTTCTCTCTGTGTGTCTCTCTCTCTTTAGTGTTATCTGCTCTGTCTCTCTCTATCTCTTCCTCTCTCTCCCCGCCTCTCTCTGTCGGCTGTTAACGTAACCACAAGACGAGCCAAGACAATACCCTGCAACATGATGAGCCTCAGCCTTGCCTAGAGAAGAGAAGCCAGCCTAGTGATACTACTGGGACGGCAGTGAGCCAGCCATAACAATAACAACATTGAACAGCCTCCGGTGCTTACAGCCTTACACTGAGCCAAGGACCAGTTCAAAAATATGATTGCTCCTTTTTTCCCCTCTGTGAATAAAGAAAGCGGAGTACCACTGAAGTTATTGGGAACAATATGTACAGGTGTGAAGTTGGCATAGAGGAGAATGAGATTTAGTAGTTCAAGGTGAAGTATAACCTACATACTGCCTGAGTTAATTTTGGATTTCATTTGATCTACCCAGTAGCCTGTATGGCGGGTATGGCCGATAACGTATCATTGATATGTCAACACACAAACAGTTCTTCAGAGAGGGGAAATCTACAATCTATGGGAGGTTGTAAAAGATTGATAAAACATGAATAAATATGGTAATAACTCATTGGTTAATCTCGTTCAACAGCCAGCTCACTCAATTGAGCCTGGGGACAAGGCTACTGATTGATTGAAGTTGTGTGATTGAGAAATTGACCTTAGATCTGGGAGCAGCTTCATCCTATTCCTTACCTCGGTGGTTCTCAACCTTTTTTGGTTACTGTACCACCAAGTACATTTGAAGTACCCCTGAAGTACCCCCTCATGTGCAATTTAGCAGTAGGCCTATGGTCTAATGAGTCTTCTCAAGTACCCCCTGTGGATAGGCCAAGTACCCCCCAGGGTACGGTTGAGAATCACTGCCTTAACTAACCTATGTAAGTGAAGCAGTGCCCTCAGCATGACACTAGGAAGGAAGGATCTTCAAAACCTAACATAGAGTGACCCCTGCTGTTGGACATACCTCAATACATCGCTGACTCATGGGCTGCATCTCAATAGTCTAGATAGGCATCCTCTGTTGGACATACCTCAATACGTCACTGACTCATGGGCTGCATCTCAATAGTTTAGATAGGCGTCCTCTGTTGGACATACCTCAATACGTCACTGACTCATGGGCTGCATCTCAATAGTCTAGTGAGGCGCCCTCTGTTGGACATACCTCAATGCATCACTGAGCCATGGGCTGCATCTCAATAGTCTAGTGAGGCGTCCTCTGTTGGACATACCTCAATGCATCACTGAGCCATGGGCTGCATCTCAATAGTCTAGTGAGGCGTCCTCTGTTGGACATACCTCAATGCATCACTGAGCCATGGGCTGCATCTCAATAGTCTAGTGAGGCGTCCTCTGTTGGACATACCTCAATGCATCACTGAGCCATGGGCTGCATCTTTTTTATTATTATTATTTATTTTTTAATTGAACTTTTATTTAACTCGGCAAGTCCGTTAAGAACAAATTCTTGTTTACAATGACAGCCAACCCCAGCCAAACCCTAACCTGGACGACGCTGGTTAGGGTTTGCGCCGCCCTATGGGACTCCCAATCACGGCCAGTTGTGATACAGCCTGGAATTGAACCAAGGTCTGTAGTGATGCCTCTAGCACTGAGATGCAGTGCCACTCGGGAGCATCTCAATAGTCTAGAGAGGATTCCTCCTCTCCTCTCCTTTATTAATAGTGATCTGAACTGAAAACACTGTGCTTCTTTTTCACCTGAATTGACTGTTCTGCCTGGTGTGTGGCTGACAAATTAAAATAGAGTTCATCCTAAGCAAGGATGATAATTATATTTCCATGACCAATCATGACTTGTCGTAGGTAGGCTACAGGTTTTATTATGAAACAGAGAGCCTCTCTTGTGGAACAATGACTTTCTTAATCTGGTGCGCGAAGACATTAGAAGTGATCAACTTCATTCCCTTGAAGAATCACAAACAGCAAGAACTCTCCTGATATCCTGTCAACAGATCCATAGTCATCCACTGTCTGTGCCCCTGCCTCTCTTCTCCCCACAACCACACATTGAGACAGCACTTCATAATGCATTCAACAAGGAGATATAAACATAGTCAGAGGAACGTACAGAACTATTCAACCTTCACATTGACAATGTTCATGTGCATCACTGCTTCCTCCTCCACAGTGAATTGCTATTTTGAATTCACTTTTGAACTCACTTTGATATCAGTTGACTCCCACAAATGACTCCCACAATTACCCCATCATCAGGGTGTAATTGTATTTCTAAGGGATGCCCGCTCTGCTCTGCAACCGAGAGGGATAGGTGTTCTTAGGCAGTGAAGTGTGGGATTAGTTAGCTCTACATACACCCTTCTACGCCTGGCTATCATAACAATGCTCCTATTTTGAGCCAAAGAAGGAATTCCTTGCCTCTTCATTGGAGCAGATGAGATTTCAACGCAATGTATGGGCAGAGAAAAGATACCCACACACACCTCTGCGCGCGCGCAAACACACACACACACACACACACACACGCACACCCACACGCCTAACTGTGGATGAGAGGATATGGAGGTCTAACTCAATGAGAAGTTCAGAGACATGGAACATTATAATTCACCTCTCTTAACACTCTATTAGAGGGAAATGCATGAGCAGATTTTTACAATGCAGCAAGTGCATGTCACGTATCTATGACACATCAGTTAAGCCTAGGTTATATTTGAGCACCCAGTACATTCACATGAGTCATACTCTCTTCTCTCAATTGATTAAGCTGGAAGTTGGAACAAAGCTTTTAAAAGGCCTTTTTTTATCAGTAGTGCAGTTTTGTGTCTCCTTGGAGCTCCTCTGAACTCCTCTCACAAAAGACTCAAAACATGATCATTTCTATCTCTGTGACCTGTTATTACCGTCTTATATACATGTCATAGCATACATAGGGCTACACACATGTTATTATTGCACCATAATAAAGCACTCGCTTGCTTTTAGTCAACTAAAATGTTGATTAAATCTTCTTCACTACCATGTGAAAATTATGATAGCTATACTCATCCATACACTTGCATATTGACCCAATTCAAACAATGGATACATTGTTTATAAACTTTTGACTGGCCTATAGTAACATCATAGCTGAACAGAGAAGACATTTCACACTTGGCTGAGTATAAACAATGTGAGTATCATTCTTACACTTGCAATTCAGTCCACACGTGTCTAAAACGACATCCATCTAAAATGACACCTAAAGTGAGTGCAAAATACATCAGATAAATGCCATTGTAATTTTATTGGTTATCTTCTGCAAGAACTCAGCGACCGTGTGAGGGAGATTATTTTTTATTTTAGGCTCCAGCGAGGATCGAACTGGCGACCCCCGGTTTACAAGAACAGTGCTCTGCCACTGAGCTATAGAGCCGGTTTGAGCAAATGAGAAACGACATTGGTAGACAAAACAACTGACAACTCTGAAATTTCCGAATTCCGAGCATTCAAGGCAACTGGAGACTCGGAAAAAAAGACGAGCTCAGAGTCGGAAAAATATTTTGTACGACCAAATATCAAATCGTAAACTTTCCGACATGAAGATCACTGACGTAATGATTTGACCTCGTTTTAATCCGAGTTCCCAGTTGTCATGAAAGCACCAAGAGTCCACACAGCGAGAGCCTATAAGGAAACGTTGTTTCAAAGATATTTATAACTAACCCTGTGGCATGGTGCCCAAATTGATGATGTATGTCTAGCAGCTGAGAGTAGAATGTGGAGACGAATGGATTCGGCCGTCGGCCTGATGAGCCCTTACTCAGCTAGCTAGTTTATGCTGTTTTTTTTCTTCTCGATTGTAGTATTGGTCACCATCTGGATGTCACCGTGACATGCCAATTAGCTAGCGTTAGCCATTATTATTATACCTCAGTGAGATGTAGGCTAGCACATATCGATGGCTGTAGCTAACGTGGTCAATTTGTTCCATCCCACTTGATTTTATTTCGAGTAGGATAGCAGCCTACACGATAAAAATAACTTGTAATATTGGTAGTAACCAAAAATAAATAATAATAATAATGCAACCAATTATTCTGAATACTCCCAAGTCCCAACTTTGGCTGACAAGTTTCACATTCCCGCTGAAGTTTCTTGGCACAAGCATAAACTCGCTAGCTGGGAAGGGCAGTAGGACGACTGAGCCGAATCCGTTCGTCTCGACTCGCTTCGTGACATACTTCATCATTCAGGGCACCAGGCGTGTCCGAAAAACCTTTCCCGTCTACCTGGTCCTATACCTCAGTGGTCAACCCCGCATTTGTCTCATGTCAGAAAGGGTCTAAATGGATACAGGGTTTCGTTGCAGTTTTAGCGAATAAGGTTAAGGTTCGGAAAAGGGCTAGGGATAGCTAAATTACACAGACAAAATATATACTTTTGACGTCAATTTGACAAAAGCTGTATCCCATCTAGACATGACCATCAGATAGCACGAAGGAAAATATTATGGATACCAGACCAGACACATGTCTCTCCGCCCTAACAATGTAAGTCTTTGTCCACAATGAGGCTCTTCTATCCTTTCTTTGAATTGGTGGATACATCTCATTGTTGTAATCTTTTAAAAAATATTGTATGAAGGTTGTTTGCCTGTATTCAATGAGACACTATGCTACTAGCTTCATGCCAAGAATATGCATATGTGCCCTTCCTGGTCATAGTGAGTCAACACAGGAAGGAGTAATGGATGGATAGTTAATTTATTTCCAAAGATGCAATCGTGGGACACACACAGTATGGATGGATGATGTCGACGGGATATAAATAGCACTCCCACAGCAATTCTCCAAAAATCTGTCTATCAAAGTCATTGTGATCCTATGGTGGATTTAACCATTTCTAATCATTCCTAATTTACTATAATAAAAATATATTGTTTCCATGTGTAATCTTATATTCACAACATCAGAATAAACTATCATCCATTTTAGTATTCAAAATATATAAAATGACCCTGAAACATTACTCAAAGTTGCACTCTTGTGGCGAAGAAATATATTACACATAGAATGTGCCACATATTTTCCTAAACTAACAAAACCAGGATAATATGCTGCTAGCTGGTGCTCATGAATTTATAAAACATATACTTTATACATTTGTCATAAATTACCTGCAATCGTGGGACACACACAGTATGGATGAATGATGAGAAGTGATGTGATATAAATAGCACTCCTAAAGAAGATGCATTTTTGAGTTAGCTACCAACTTCAAAGAGTGACATTTAGTTAGCCGTAAAACCCACATGGCAAACTGAGATTTGGCAAATAACATATAGAGTGGTTTATTTGACACCAAACCAACAACAGTAATTACTAATAACATACATTGATAATGTACGATGTAAAAGGTGTATTTTATGATGTAATGTCAACTTTATACATTTCTATCCCGGGACCATTCAATTTTCAACTCACACACAGCAATTCACCTTAAATCTGCTGTGGATCACCCAGAATCCCATACCTTTATCACTGGGCGTATTAGACCATGTAAACACACTAATCCACCATGAGGTGACATAATATCAATTTTATGCAGAAATGTAACAATTTATTTACACCGTTACACATAGCCATCTCGAGATAACTACTATATAAAGTTTTTTTTCTCAAAGTTAATGGGATGTCAAGTGTCCTACTTATATCAGTACAGACATAACAACGTATGCATTACGAAACTTCTATTCGATCAAGTAAACCTCACATAGCAAATAAGCCATACATTTGACACTAATTTGCCTCGACACAAAAACTTGCCTGGTGGGCGAAACAACGAAAAATCACCACCTACTGGAGCAATACAGATTTTCCGCCGAGCTCCCTATTCCCATTTGACAGAAGACATTGGGCGCGTTTGAGTGGCAAGGCGAAAGCAACAGATTGTAGACGAAAGCCGGGACACTCCAACAGCAAGGCTCAGATCAACATGGTAGTGTTGCCAATGTTTCTAAAAGTTTTTTTTATACTGTCTAAATAAACATGGCTCCAGCCCCCATATCACACACTCACAAACTGAAATAATTTGTGTTTAGGCCTACATTGTACAATCAATCATTGAGAGAGAGAGAGAGAGAGAGAGAGAGAGACTAGCTAATAAGAGACAGAGAGAGAGAGGTCATGAGCAGATGAGCTCCTGCATTTTTCAGCATGTTCTTGGAAAAATATAGATTTGGAGTTAGATAAACTTGGATTTTTTTGGCAGAGGCATGTACAGCATTATACCCTCCACAGCATAACATTTACTCCATGGAATTACCTGGAAGGCCCAAGCTGTACAGCAAAGGCTCTTGTAAACAAACTGAAAACACCATCCAACCTGGAACTGAGTGAGTAATGTTTAGTCTGAAGCTATGTTTTATATTCAAAAGGCAAGAAGAAAAATACCTTACAATGATATATTTTACATTATGAGGACTGAATGCTGAGTTGGACTAGCAAGCCTGCTAGGACAAGGAGTTGGACTAGCAAGCCTGCTAGGACAAGGAGTTGGACTAGCAAACCTGCTAGGACAAGGAGTTGGACTACCAAGCCTGCTAGGACAAGGAGTTGGACTACCAAGCCTGCTAGGACAAGGAGTTGGACTACCAAGCCTGCTAGGACAAGGAGTTGGACTACCAAGCCTGCTAGGACAAGGAGTTGGACTAGCAAGCCTGCTAGGACAAGGAGTTGGACTACCAAGCCTGCTAGGGCAAGGAGTTGGACTACCAAGCCTGCTAGGACAAGGAGATGGACTACCAAGCCTGCTAGGACAAGGAGTTGGACTACCAAGCCTGCTAGGGCAAGGAGTTGGACTACCAAGCCTGCTAGGACAAGGAGATACAGTTTCAATTAGCACTGACGTGTCAAGTGAGAGGAGTCAGAGCCCTTTAGCCCAACAATGGCAGGAAAATAAAACAGGCTACTCCAACCAAATGCAGAGAGCTTTGAAGCTGTCTCCCAATGTTCAGAGGTAAATAAAATACAGTATCCTCTGTATGAAAAAAATGACAAGGTAAGAAAAGTGTACAAAATGGAGCTCCTTATGGAAAATCAAGAGAAACTTTTTGCTGACTGTAATAAAAATGGGAACATAACGAACTTAATCTTCCACACAGACCATCCCCTGGCATGGCACAGTGCTATATTAACACAGACCATCCCCTGGCATGGCACAGTGCTATATTAACACAGACCATCCCCTGGCATGGCACAGTGCTATATTAACACAGACCATCCCCTGGCATGGCACAGTGCTATATTAACACAGACCATCCCCTGGCATGGCACAGTGCTATATTAACACAGACCATCCCCTGGCATGGCACAGTGCTATATTAACACAGACCATCCCCTGGCATGGCACAGTGCTATATTAACACAGACCATCCCCTGGCATGGCACAGTGCTATATTAACACAGACCATCCCCTGGCATGGCACAGTGCTATATTAACACAGACCATCCCCTGGCATGGCACAGTGCTATATTAACACAGACCATCCCCTGGCATGGCACAGTGCTATATTAACACAGACCATCCCCTGGCATGGCACAGTGCTATATTAACACAGACCATCCCCTGGCATGGCACAGTGCTATATTAACACAGACCATCCCCTGGCATGGCACAGTGCTATATTAACACAGACCATCCCCTGGCATGGCACCGTGCTATATTAACACACTACCCCTCTGTTAAGAGAAAGATACCCCTACCCTGAGCGGGTCAGACCAGACCTCTTCATTATATAACCCCACAGACGAGCAACAACAAGCGGAAAGTCAACCTCCCAGCACAGAGTACTACTCCCTAATTGAAATGAAGGATAAATTCCCCCAGCTGGAGGTAAGGCAGGTGGAGCTGGAACAGCAGGTGATTACACTCCAGTCAGCACAGACCCAGACAACAGTCCAGCACAACAACATCCCCTTTAACTATACCTGGAAAGCTGGAGGTGGAGAGACATATCTACACCCTGGACTGTAGTGAAACAACATAATCAGGAGAAAGAGCAGGAGCAGGAGAAGAACAGAGCACTAGAGGAGAGGATCAGACTGCTGAAGGAGAGGTTGAGGGGGATGGCGTGTGACAGAGAACAACCTACTAGAGAGGTGGCCACCCCCACAAAGAAGCCAGCAGAACAGCCCACCTCAGCTCCCGACAAAAGTCTAGACACCAGGGCAGAACAGTCCACCCCTGACCATAGCGTCAAAATCACAACGGGACGGACAAATTAAGAACCCCAAGCCCAGGGGATCTTACCCCCTCTGAGCACCCCCCCCCCCCCCCCCCACACACACACACACACACACACACACACACACACACACACACCCACTGAGGACATACACAAGACACAGATTGTACTCCTTATGGACTCAAACGGGAAATATATATAAGAAAAAAACTTGTGTCTAAACTCTGGTGTCTAAACTCTGGTGTCCAAACACCCAGCGCGCCCTAGACCTTCTGTCTGAGGACCAACTAGGGTCACCTAGCCACAAAATAATATACACAGGCACAAACAACCTGAGAACACAGCAGGAAAGGGTGGCCACAGCACTCACAGCACTTCCACCCTGCTCCCATACAGCGGGTAAACCCAAGTAGTTTCCTTGACTTTGCCTCAAAACCAAATGTTTTCTTGGCCCACCACTCCACCCTGGACTTTACGACCAGGTCCACCTATACCAGGCAGCAGTGCCCATCTTCGCCCGAACCCTAAAAGATATCGCTCTCAAACACAGCCCCAACACTTCACACAGGAGCAACAGATCATTAGACACCCTGCCCAGACCAGCGAGACACTCTCCCAGACTTGCGGGACCCTCCCCTGGACCTACACATAGAGGACCCACGCTGAGAGGACATACATCCACACCCCAACCAATCAAACACAACATTTGGTATAGACCAGACCTAACTCACTCTATTAAATTAATCAAAACAGGAACATTTTACATTTGGCTAGAAATTCAAAAGGAAATGATCTTAACAGAGAAACATGTCTTCCTGTGTGCTACCTATATCCCCCCCACTAGAATCCCCATACTTTAGCGATGACAGCTTCTCCATCCTAGAGGGGGAAAATCAATAATTTCCAGGCCCAGGGACATGTACTAGTCTGGCGACCTAAATGCCAGAACTGGACAAAAACCTGACACCCTCAGCACACAGGGGGACAAACACCTGCCGGGAGGTGACAGCATTCGCTTCCCCATATGCCCCCCTAGGCACAACTATGACAACATAACCAACAAAATGGGTCACAACTCGTGCAGCTCTGTCGCACGCTGGGTATGTACATAGTCATTGGTAGGCTTCGAGGGGACTCCTATGGTAGGTACACCTATAGCTCATCTATTGTCTGTAGTACTGTAGACTACTTCATCACTGACCTCAACCCAGAGTCTCTCAGAGCGGTCACAGTCAGCCCACTGACACCACTATCAGATCACAGCAAAATCAGTCTACTTGAACAGTGTAATACTCAATCATGAGGCAGCCAAAGGAACTGAGTAATATTAAGAAATGCTATAGATGGAAGGAATGTAGTGTGGAAACCTACCAAAAAAAACAATTAGGCAACAACAAATTCAATCCCTTTTAGACAACTTCCTGGACAAAAGGTTCCACTGTAATAGTGAAGGTGTAAACGTGGCAGTAGAACATCTAAACAGTATATTTGACCTCTCAGCTTCCCTATCAAATCTAAACATTTCTAACAGAAAACCGAATACAATGAACAACAATGACAAATGGTTTGATGAAGAATGCAAAAACCTAAGAAAGAAATTGAGAAACCTGTCCAACCAAGAATATAGAGACCCAGAAAACCTGAGTCTACACCTTCACTATGGTGAGTCACTAAAACAATACAGAAATACAATACGGAAAAAGAAGGAACAGCACGTCAGAAATCAGCTCAATGAAATTGAAGATTCTAACCTCTTCTGGGAAAATTGGAAAGCACTAAACAAACAACACAAATAATTATCTATCCAGAATGGAGATGTATGGATAAACCACTTCTCCAATCTTTTTGGGTCTATAACAAAGAACAAACAGCAAAAACATATACATTATCAAATACAAATACGAATCAACTATTAAAGACCAGAACTCACTGGATTCTCCAATTACCATGAATGAAATACAGGACAAATAAAAACCCTCCAACCCAAAAAGGCCTGTGGTGTTGATGGTATCCTCAATGAAATGATAGAATATACAGACAACAAATTCCAATTGGCTATACTAAAACTCTTTAACATCATCCTTAGATCTGGCATCTTAACCCAATATTTGGAACTACAAAAGTGGAGACAAATTTGACCCCAATAACTACCGTGGGATATGCGTCAACAGCAACCTTGGGAAAATCCTCTGCATTATCATTAGCAGCAGACTCGTACATTTCCTCAGTGAAAACAATGTACTGAGCAAATGTCAAATTGGCTTTTTACCAAATTATCGTACGACAGACCACATATTCACCCTGCACACCCTAATTGGCAAACAAACAAACCAAAACAAAGGCAAAGTCTTCTCATGCTTTGTTGATTTCAATAAAGCCTTCAACTTAATTTGGCATGAGGGTCTGCTGTACAAATTGATGGAAAGTGGTGTTGGGGGAAAAGCATACAACATTATAAAATCCATGCACACAAACAAAAAGTGTGCGGTTAAAATTAGCAAAAAACACACACATTTCTTCCCACATGGCTGTGGGGTGAGACAGGGATGCAGCTTAAGATCCACCCTCTTCAACTTATGTATAAACGGATTAGCGAGAGCGCTAGAACAGCCTGCAGCACCCGGTCTCACCCTACTAGAATCTGAAGTCAAATGTCTACTGTTTGCTGATGATCTGGTGCTTCTGTCACCAACCAAGGAGGGCCTACAGCAGCACCTAGATCTTCTGCACAGATTTTGGCAGACCTGGGCCCTGACTGTAAATCAAAATAATGGTGTTCCAAAAAAGGTCCAGTCGCCAGGACCACAAATACAAATTCCATCTAGAAATGTTGCACCAGAGCAGTGGTTCTAAATCCTGGTCCTGGGGACCCAAAGTGGTACACATTTTTGTTTTTGCCCTAACACTACACAGCTGATTCAAATGATTAACTCATCAAAAGGTTTTGATGATTTGAATCAGGAGTGTAATGCTAGGGCAAAACCAAAAATGTGCACCCCTTTGGGTCCCCAGGACCAGGATTGAGAACCACTGCCATAGAGCACACAAAAAACTATAACCAACTACAACCACCTAAAAGGAAGCAATTCCCAAACCTTCCATAACAAAGCCATCACCTACAGAGAGATGAACCTGGAGAAGAGTCCCCTAAGCAAGCTAGTCCTGGGGCTCTGTTCACAAACAGGACAATTAGACCCAACCAAATCATGAGAAAACAAAAAGATAATTACTTGACACATTGGAAAGAATTAACAAAAAAACAGAGCATACTAGAATGCTATTTTGCCCTAAACAGAGAGTACACAGTGCACCTGACCACTGTGACTGAGCCAAACTTAAGGAAAGCTTTGACTATGTACAGACTCAGTGAGCATAGCCTTGCTATTGAGAAAGGCCGCCGTAGGCAGACATGGCTCTCAAGAGAAGACAGGTTATGTGCACACTGCCCACAAAACAAGGTGGAAACTGAGCTGCACTTCCTAACCTCGTGCCAAATGTATGACCATATTAGAGACACACATTTCCCTCAGATTACACAGATACACAAAGAATTTCAAAACAAACCCGATTTTGATAAACTCCCATTTCACCCAGTAGCTATACCACAGTGTGTCATCACAGCAGCAAGATTTGTGACCTGTTGCCACAAGAAAAGGGCAACCAGTGAAGAACAAACACCGTTGTAAATACAACCCATATTTATGTTTATTTATTTTCCCTTTTGTACTTTAACCATTTGCACATCGTTACAACACTGTACAGTGCCTTGCGAAAGTATTCGGCCCCCTTGAACTTTGCGACCTTTTGCCACATTTCATGCTTCAAACATAAAGATATAAAACTGTATTTTTTTGTGAAGAATCAACAACAAGTGGGACACAATCATGAAGTGGAATGACATTTATTGGATATTTCAAACTTTTTTAACAAATCAAAAACTGAAAAATTGGGCGTGCGAAATTATTCAGCCCCTTTACTTTCAGTGCAGCAAACTCTCTCCAGAAGTTCAGTGAGGATCTCTGAATTATCCAATGTTGACCTAAATGACTAATGATGATAAATACAATCCACCTGTGTGTAATCAAGTCTCCGTATAAATGCACCTGCACTGTGATAGTCTCAGAGGTCCGTTAAAAGCGCAGAGAGCATCACGAAGAACAAGAAACACACCAGGCAGGTCCGAGATACTGTTGTGAATAAGTTTAAAGCCGGATTTGGATACAAAACGATTTCCCAAGCTTTAAACATCCCAAGGAGCACTGTGCAAGCGATAATATTGAAATGGAAGGAGTATCAGACCACTGCAAATCTACCAAGACCTGGCGTCCCTCTAAACTTTCAGCTCATACAAGGAGAAGACTGATCAGAGATGCAGCCAAGAGGCCCATGATCACTCTGGATGAACTGCAGAGATCTACAGCTGAGGTGGGAGACTCTGTCCATAGGACAACAATCAGTTGTATATTGCACAAATCTGGCCTTTATGGAAGAGTGGCAAGAAGAAAGCCATTTCGTAAAGATATCCATAAAAAGTGTTGTTTAAAGTTTGCCACAAGCCACCTGGGAGACACACCAAACATGTGGAAGAAGGTGCTCTGGTCAGATGAAACCAAAATTTTACTTTTTGGCAACAATGCAAAACTTTATGTTTGGCGTAAAAGCAACACAGCTGAACACACCATCCCCACTGTCAAACATGGTGGTGGCAGCATCATGGTTTGGGCCTGCTTTTCTTCAGCAGGGACAGGGAAGATGGTTAAAATAGATGGGAAGATGGATGGAGCCAAATACAGGACCATTCTGGAAGAAAACCTGATGGAGTCTGCAAAAGACCTGAGACTGGGACGGAGATTTGTCTTCCAACAAGACAATGATCCAAAACATAAAGCAAAATCTACAATGGAATGGTTCAAAAATAAACATATCCAGGTGTTAGAATGGCCAAGTCAAAGTCCAGACCTGAATCCAATCGAGAATCTGTGGAAAGAACTGAAAACTGCTGTTCACAAATGCTCTCCATCCAACCTCACTGAGCTTGAGCTGTTTTGCAAGGAGGAATGGGAAAAAATGTCAGTCTCTCGATGTGCAAAACTGATAGAGACATACCCCAAGCGACTTACAGCTGTAATCGCAGCAAAAGGTGGCGCTACAAAGTATTAACTTAAGGGGGCTGAATAATTTTGCACGCCCAATTTTTCAGTTTTTGATTTGTTAAAAAAGTTTGAAATATCCAATAAATGTCGTTCCACTTCATGATTGTGTCCCACTTGTTGTTGATTCTTCACAAAAAAATACAGTTTTATATCTTTATGTTTGAAGCCTGAAATGTGGCAAAAGGTCGCAAAGTTCAAGGGGGCCGAATACTTTCGCAAGGCACTGTACATAATATGACATTAGTAATGTCTTTATTCTTTTGGAACTTCTGTGAGTGTAATGTCTACTGTTAATTTGTATTGTTTATTTCACTTTTGTATATTATCTACTTCACTTGCTTTGGCAATGTTGACATGTGTTTCCCATGCCAATAAAGCCCCTTGAATTGAATTGACTCAAATATCACATTCATATCCACCACTGGAGGCTGATGAGGGGAGGACGGCTCATAATAATGTCCGGAATGGAGGGAATTGAATTGTATTAAACATGTATTTGATTCCCTTCCAGCCATTATGATGAGCCGTCCTCCCCTCAGCAGCCTCCAGTGATATCCGCTGTATACATGAATCGGAACAAAGTTGGTTACTGTTTCAGTCATGTCTTTGGTCATGTTCGCCTGGTCAAGTGAGTATTTCTGTCTGTAATAAAGCCCTTTTGTGCCCAGTCATGTGAAATCCATAGATTAGGGCCTACTGAATTTATTTACGTTGACTGATTTCCTTCTATGAACTGTAACTTATTAAAATCTTTGAAAATGTTGAGTTTATATTTTTGTTCAGTATTGTTTTCGTCCTCATTGCCAAACTTCCTAAAGACCTTCATCTTTAAAACTCCTTTGCTTGTTATACAATCATGTAACTAAGAAATTATCTGGAAATAGAAAGGCCTCTTTAGTGTCCTAAGTTAATTCAACAAAACCATAAAACAATAAATAACTTTCATGGTTTTGTTGAATAATCATGGCTGGTTAGAGATATCTGAAGTAATACGGTAGTGGCGAAGGATATCATTGCTACTTAACGCGGATCCAAGTTCTGTTTTGAGATCCACTAGCATAGGGTAGACTGTATGTTTCTGATTGGAACTGTGACAGCCTCTCCCTGCTTGGCTCGATGGGAAATGTAGTGATTTTGCCAAAACAGCCAGATATGTACACAATCTTGTACCCTTACCATTTTTAAAACTGACTATTATATGTGTTGATTAAATCTGACTTGATTAATAGAACGTGGAGCTCCTCCTCACCAGTCTATTGATTCCATCTCCATTTCAAAGTAGTCAGTTTTCTTTTTCTTTTGTGTTTGAAAAAAAGCGTAAAGCTAATATTGGTGGTTTACCACCACCTGCAGTGCTGGAGTCCTGATATTTTTTTGTGTGTCATTTTTTCATTGTAGCCACTGGTGGTGGTGATATAGCTTAAAGCCATTTACTAAACATAGGCAACGTAATTTGAAGAAAAAGACAATGCTCTGGTTATTGGCTGATCGCTCCCAACCCATTGGAATCCCCACCCAGTTGACCTGGCTGACGACACCTTTAGTCTACACATAAACTCAGCAAAAAAAAGAAACGTCCCTTTTTCAGGACCCTGTTTTTCAAATATAATTAGTAAAAATCCAAATAACTTCACAGATTTTCATTGTAAAGGGTTTAAACACGGTTTCCCATGCTTGTTCAATGAACCATAAACAATTAATGAACATTAAGACACTAACAGCTTACAGACAGTAGGAAATTAAGGACACAGTTATGAAAACTTAGGACACTAAAGAGGCCTTTCTACTGACTTTGAAAAACACCAAAAGAAAGATGCCCAGGGTCCCTGCTCATCTGCGTGAACGTGCCTTAGGCATGCTGCAAGGAGGCATGAGGACTGCAGATGTGGCCAGGGTAATAAATTGCAAAGTCTGTACTGTGAGACGCCTAAGACAGCGCTACAGGGAGACAGGACAGACAGCTGATCGTCCTCGCAGTGGCAGACCACGTGTAACAGCACCTGCACAGGATCGGTACATCCAAACATCACAACTGCGGGACAGGTACAGGATGACAACAACAACTGCAAGAGTTACACCAGGAACACACAATCCCTCCATCTGTGCTCAGACTGTCCACAATAGGCAGAGAGGCTGGACTGAGGGCATGTTGGCCTGTTGTAAGACAGGTCGTCACCAGACATCACTGGCAACAACGTTGCCTATGGGCACAAACCCACCGTCGCTGGACCAGACAGGACTGGCAAAAACTACTCTTCACTGACGAGTCGTGGTTTTGTCTCACCATGGGGTGATGGTCGGATTCGCGTTTATCATTGAAGGAATGAGTGTTTCACCGAGGCCTGTACTCTGGATCGAGATCGATTTGGAGGTGGAGGGTCCGTCATGGTCTGGGGCGGTGTGTTACAGCATCATCGGACTGAGCTTGTCATTGCGGGCGCACTCTCAATGCTGTGCGTTACAGGGAAGATATCCTCCTCCCTCATGTAGTACCCTTCCTGCAGGCTCATCCTGACATGACCCTCCAGCATGACAATGCCACCAGCCATACTGCTCGTTCTGTACGTGATTTCCTGCAAGACAGGAATGTCAGTGTTCTGCCATGGCCAGCAAAGAGCCTGGATCTCAATCCCATTGAGCACGTCTGGGACCTGTTAGATCGGAGGGTGAGTGTTAGGGCCATTCCCCCCAGAAATGTCCGGGAACTTGCAGGTGCCTTGGTGGGAGAGTGGGGTAACATCTCACAGCAAGAACTGGCACATTTGGTGCAGTCCATGAGTAGGAGATACACTGCAGTACTTAATGCAGCTGGTGCCCACACCAGATACTGACTGTTACTTTTGATTTTGACCCCCTCCCCCCCTTTGTTCAGGGACACATTAATCCGTTTCTGTTAGTCAAATGTCTGTGGAACTTGTTCAGTTTATGTCTCAGTTGTTGAATCTTGTTTTGTTCATACAAATATTTACACGTTTAGTTTGCTGAAAATAAACGCAGTTGACAGTGAGAGGACATTTCTTTTTTTTGCTGAGTTTAGTAGGTTAACATTATCACCTCTTCCAAGCATGCTCAATCAATGCAACAGGACACACCCTACCAACAAGAGACACCTGTCAGCCTGTCAGCAAACAGTTTTGGTTCCCTAAAATGTTCAAAGCCATTTTATTAACCTCAAATAAAAGCTGACATTTTGTACATTTGCCTCATATTCATCATCTGATCTCATATCTAAACTAATGGAGTACAGAGCCAAAGCACTGTGATTGCTTCACTGTGAGCACAGTATTGCTTATTTAACTTGAGGAGGGAAACGTTTAGTAGAAATACCAAGCTGTAGTTGGAATACCTTAATTAAGATGCATATTTTCCTGGCGAAATAAGCTTTTCATTCTTTTTAATCTTGATGTGTTGTGTGGACTGTGAGTAAGACTTCCATTTTCAACATGGAATTCATCCTGTCTTTTGCAAAGCAGCACATGTGGGATATTTTTAGGTTTTGGAGTTGCACAGTGTGGAATGTTTTGTAATTCAAGCTCTGCATGTTTGCATTTTGTCCACTAGGTTGTGCTGTGGGGTTATATGTAATTGTCTGTGGTAGTAATGAAACACGAGTCACCATGATGATTCTCGTCATTATTAATGTGTGTGTTATGTGTTGTGTATGCTAGAGATTGAACGTTGAGTGCGATTATGCTCTATGCTACCTTGGACTTCCCTACACTAAGGAAAAAAAAGGGTTATTTGCTGAGGTATAGGGTTCTACCAAGAACTGTTTTGATCTGAAGACACCTTTTTGGGAGACCAAAGTTCTTTGTTGTTTTTTTAGGCAAGAAGGGTTGTACATAGAACCCATCTGAATTTGAATATTCCTTTTTGTCATTTTCTTTCTTTTAAATAGTGCCTGAGCATTAGTGTTTAAACTTTAACAGGAGTTGAGGTTTAGCAAGATAGGTGTGTGTTTTAAACTTTCCCTATATTGGAATATTTGTACATCTGGCATTCCCTTAATTAATAATTGTACATTTACCGTACTGCTAATATTTATTCATTTCAAATCAGTGCTTTCTGTGATATCATTGAGCAGAGAGTACAATAGAAAGGGGTCTGAGGCTGCTTTTAAACAGGCAGACCACAAAAGAAATCTGAACTCATGAGAGGCTGCGGTGGCCCTCGCCTTTTGGGGGCCCTAAGCGAAATTGTGTTACGTTCATAAACGTTTTTTAGGAAGAACCCTCCTCCATAGAAGTTCTAGGTTCAACCTTCTGCAAAGGGTTCTTCAGAGAACCTAAAATGGCGCTTCCTCAGTGGCAGAGAGAGTCCGAGGGGAGGTTGAATCCAGATGCAGCTTTTCCCCTTAACCGTCAGCCATGGTTTCTACCTCTGAGGGCTTCCTCTGCACAGGGTGAGAGAGCCACCATAGAAAGTCATTTCGATACCTTTCCTGTCCATCAGCATATTCAACAGAATCTGCAATGTAGGATAAGATTTCATACTTCATTTAGGGAAATTAAGGTTGTGTAGAGAGATAAGATGCCTACTTAAATAGAATACATTCATTCAGCCACTCGGGAGCCCCAGCTGGATCAGCATCATGTATATGAACTAGACCTTTTGCATCCTTGCAAATATTGGCTTTATATATGCCAAGATGCTTTACAATCATTACAATACTCTCCTTATGATGAATTCCCTCCTTTTCTCAGTGCTTGCCTTTGATGAGGAAAACACTATTCCTGGTTTCATATTTGATTTAGATCAGACCACAAGGGGGCAGGCAGTCAGTCACTGACAAGTCTTGTTTTTCCCGTTGTTCTGGCTGGCCTAATGATGCCAGGAAACTCCTGTTCCATTATCTTTTGTATTTTTCCTGATAAAAAGCTGATCATAACAAGTGATAATAGCCAACTATTGCACTGCACTGATAGACAAATGAAGAAATCCAAGACATTCCTCTTTTGCATTTTATTCACTTACTGAATTGCTATAGTATTGCATAGAGTATAAAAACAAATGTTAGACATTTCTACTAAATATAGATCACCAACAAACACTCATATTGCACTTGGGACAAAAGTGATAATTCTGAAGCATTCTGGTTTTCAGTAGAACGTTTTTGAAAAAAACTTGACTCCAGAAGGGTCACTCACACAAGTGATAAAAACCCCAAATATGTAAGAGATGGACTCCACCTCATCCATTCTGTAATGCTCCAACTCTAGTAAGACCATTCCAAAAGTGAAGTGTTTGTCGACTTCTCAGTAATAAGAGTCCTGTCTAACAAATAAGATATTCGACATGGTTCTTTATCAAGAGAACTGTATTAGTTTACATTGGTTTGTCAACACCCTACAGAGTGCAACTCCTTGCAAACTGCAAAAAAGTCAATGGAACACTTAAGCTACTTGAAGATGTGCTATAACAGATCTTTATTTACGCCTTTCCATACTTAATTTTAAGCATTCTGACCTCTAGTTTAGGAGTCTGCCGAGTGAAAGTGGGATTGCAGTCCTTTCACGTTTGGTAAAAATCTCCAAAACATCTAAGAACCAGAGGGCTAGTGAGTTACATAACTGGCCAGAATATTACAGGCCATCACGTTAGCCTATTCCATTGCTCAATCCAGGGATATTGATTGGTTATACAAACGTACATGTACTGCCAATTTCATATTTTGGTTCAACTTCGCAAAGTTTCTGCAGGCTGAAAACAGTGTGAAAAGCTGCCAGTTTTACAACTGCCTGATCCATAGTAATCTTCATCTAGACTTTGTTAGAATCCCATCGTAGACACGAAAAGGTAGGCCCAGTTACATCTAAAATATCAATTTCTTCATGATCCATCACAAATATTTACAGACATGTTTTCACAATATTACTTCTTCGATGAAAATAAAATGGGTCCTGAACTCTGCTACAAAACCCCCAGACCAGTTACTTAAATAAATGCAATATATTATCTCAATGCAGTCATGAAAATAAACAATCACACAGGAAAATGTATAAATACAAATATGTACAAGAAAAAAAAGCTTACAAAGCTTAGAAATTCTCAACTCATTCGATGCACAGCTCTCAGCAGTGAGTACAGTGAGTAGGGAGGGCCCACTGAAGAATGTAGATGGTGTGATAAATAAGCCTCCTTGGTTTTATTGTACCATGTGTTATGATGTTCAGGGTAGGCCGAGTCAGTCCTTAGGGTGGGGTCTGTGTGCAGTAGTGCTGGGGTTTTGGAAGGACGGGAGGGGTCTGTGTGTCAACGGCAGAGCATCGACACCAGGGACTTGTTTACTTTGAGAGCTTCACCACAGAGTGCCGGGAGCCTGTGTCCCAATCTCTCATCTAAAAATCAGCCTATTTCAGAATATGTGGATCAGTGCAGACAAGATCATTCCGTTTTGGTTATATGATCCATGATAAATTGTGGATACGGATGGATATACGGTGTTGAACAAACGGACAACAGAAGATGTCAAATTGTGCAAACTCTGGGTTATAAACAGTGAAAAGAGCCAAGGAAGGGGACACATACCACAGTGAGAAAAGGAACTGCATCTAGCTGCTTACATTTGTTATTCACTTTCATACAGGCTGACAAAGCCCCTCCCCCTAAGCATTCTTATTGGCTGACAGAAGAAGGGGGCCTCTTTTGGGGGACAGAGCTTGGCATACACAGAGACACACACATACCAGCTGTTGTGAAACTGTGTAGCCTTTTCCACAAGCAAGGGTCTCCACATGAGCTACTGCCCCTCCCCCTCTCTCCAGTCTCGGGTGAAAACAGCCTGGAAGCAATGCAGGACAGTCCCTCAGCACAGGTATGACCCTCAGACAGAAGGAGCTAAGAGTAAGTGGGGATGTACCATCAGTTGTGTAACCAAAGGGTTACACAACTCCTTTCACTACCTATACATGTAGGATCGTAATTTGCGCCAGTTTGCAACAGCAGAAAAATAATCCTGCGTCATCAAGAAATGTGAATTATAATTCATGGACATTTTTGTAGGGGTTGATACTTAAGGGAAAATCAGGTCTGAAATTCCAAAGTGGAAATTAAACTTCAGAAGCCATTTTAAACCCCAAATACAATACAAGTTTCCTGCATTGCAGGAAAGTTATCCTGAAACAGAGAGATCAAATTAAGATCCTACATCTGTATCCATGACTTGCATTTTCTTGGGAGTAGAGTCCAACCCCGCAGTCTGTTGTAAGAGAAAAGGCAATTCCGAGAGAACATTCCGAGAGAACAAATGTTGGATGAGGATTCTACCGGATGGCTGACAGTTTCACTCAACATTAGGACACCATAGTCTCGACCATAGCGTGAGGCACCGACATCCAAGGTCTGCTTTTTTGCAGTGTCAGTCTTTGGCGAGGGGAGTGTGAAGGGTTAAAAGCAGATGTGCCCACACCTGGCAGAATGGCTTCTTTTCAGGACTGAGTATCACATCAAAAATAAATTACTTAGAGAAATAACTCACAGGTTGTCGCCTTTTCATAGGCTAGTGTCCATGTGCGGGTCCACAGTGGGCAGTTCCACCATCACCAGTCTTCATCCTCCGTTATAGGCACTATGTTCTTTAGAGGGATACGACAGCATCTGTATTTTTCTTTCTTACAGCCGTTAGTGGGGGGGCAAATACATAGTACTCAAATTGTACAGTTCTTCAATGAGACAAACCACTAAATGCTGAAATGCATGCATTTTCTATTCTAGTGTAACAAAATCACACGGATCATTCCAAGTAATCAACGCAATATCCTCAAAACAAATATTCATCAAAATCTAGTGCTGATTCTTTTGTTGTCCGCTACCATCTGATTAAAATGACCAAAATGGATGGACAAGGCATCAGTGTAACATGGAATTATCGGCTATGTTTTGAGATTCATATCGGCAGGAAGGCATTCTTTCTGGTGTTAAAAATCTGCATTATTGACAATCACCAGTTTTCTATGTTAAAGGAACAAGACCAATCGAAATACAAAATGAGTAAAGCGGCGAGTTCATGAATCTCTTTGAATAGTGAGACAGAGCTCTTAGTTTTAGAGAGGTAGTGAGTATTGATTAAGTCCTATCTCATTAATTATTGATAAATGATTGTAATGCTCCAGAAATACTTAATGGAATCCACCCCCAATGTTCTTTTCTTCACCTTGTTCCACAGGTTGTCATTCCTCCCCCCGCGAAGAATGCACTGGTGAATAACAATCCCGTATAAATATGTCTCAATGGTAATACTTGTGTTTCTTGCTTTAAGTCCCTGCATATTCATTTAATCTTGCTATAGAAAAAAAGATGGCCTTAGCGGGCCACCAAAAATGTGCATTATCATACAGTAGAAGTGTATCAGGCAGGTATCCATCAGTCTTTTTGTATAAATATAACAAGTTCTTTGTATGAAAATAGAGACATAAAAAAATCAAGTCATTCTTTCCACCCCCAGCTCATAAAATGCTGGGTAGTTGTGACTACGACGTGGCGCCAATCAGTCAAGAGCGTACCAGGATCTCCATGATGTGGTCGAGGTCGTTGAGACACATCTGCAGAGTACTGCTGGAGGTGGAGAATGCCTTGAGGTTATAGTCATTCCCCAAGGAGGCTCCGCTGCTCCCTCTGGGAGGGGGGCAGGCCAGAACAGAGAAGTCTGACGGGTCGTACATGGATGTGTCAATGTCCTCAAAAATGTCGTCCAGCTGCAGGTCCGTCAGGTAGCTGGTGGAGTTGGTGATTTCAAAGGATCCAAACAGCAGATCCTGCGACTTGCCGCCATCCTCCGACCCCGTTCCCTTGGGGAGCTCTGTGCAGGTTGACTGTGCGTCGTTGTCGTCTTCACACAGCAGTGAGGATGAGAGTGCGGCCACTGGGGTGGAGGGACGGTCCGAGGGCACAGGCGGCAGATCCGGGGAGTGGCGCGGTGTGGCGGGGGCTGGAGGGGGGGACTCCAGATGCAGGCCTCCCTCCTGCCTCATCTCCTGTTGAATCTGTCGCAGAGTGTTAGCCAGCAACACCGAGCGGTGCAGGCTGGGTTCAGCTCGGCGCTGGCAACTCTGGAGTTTATCCAGGCACAGGTCCAGCACCAGCTGCCTCTGCTGGGGGTAGGGCAGGTCCAGCATCTGATCCTCACAGTCATTAAGCTTACGTTTCACCCCACGGCCCACCATGTACCTGTGGAGGGAAAAGGAAGAAAGGATGTTAGACCAGAGAAGAGGAAGCGCTCCCCTTTTCCTGCTTCAGGAACAATTCAACTAAGCAGAACAGACCCAGCTGCTAATGCAATGATGCCTACAGGAGAGCCACCTCTTAAGCAGACTGAAATTGTGACAATTTTTCCCCCAATGGTCTTTGGCTTGAGTGGGACATCTTTATTTATCCACCATCTTTGGTTAGACAGTCCACTGAGGTAAAACAATAACTAACGAAATTACAGTTAATGAAAACGTACACTTAATCCAGTATGAACTAAAATAAAAAATCTAATTCTACAGTACAACAGCATGTCAAATGTAAAACTAACAATGACTCAATAATCCATGCCGTCTGGGATCGCTATAAAGTCCAAAAGTTAAGGGCGGCGTTATAAAGTGGTCTGTCAGAACTATAACAATGTCAATTAACTTTTAATCCGTCGGTCTGCATATTTCAAGACAAAGCATGAGGGTGCAGTGAGATACCCAATGGGTTTGACAATAATTCTCTCAAACTTAAAAAAAACAACAATTAAATACAGGAAAATCAAAACAATCCTTAATTTGACAACGGAAAGGTCAAATGCTTTATCTAAAATGTTGAAAGTGTGTGGGTGACGGAGAGAAACAAAATGGTGCAATTTGAGGCCATGTGGCAGAGAGTGATGCAGGCGCTGGAGATGGGATTGTGAGCATGTGGGTCTGAACAGATGTGATGTCGTAGATGTTTGTGTGCGTTTTGTAGTGTTTGAATATATTATTTTTCATACAACAAAAAGAGCTGGAGACTGCAACCATTGTTTTCAATTTGATCTACTCATGTTAGCATATGGCGATTCATGGACAGTCTTCATCTGAAAGTAAATCAGACCCCTTGACTTCCACTTTGTTAAGTACAGCCTTATTCTAAAATTGATTAAGTAGTGTTTTCCCCCCCTGAATTTACACACAATACCCCATAATGACAAAGTAAAAACAGGTTTTTAGAAATGTTTGCAAATATGTATTTTGCTCCGTTCATCTTTCCCCTCAATCCTGACTAGTCTCACCGTCCCTGATTGATTGAATATATAATTGAAATCACATTTACACAAGTATCCAGACCCTTTACTCAGTACTTCGTTGAACCTTTGGCAGCGATTACAGCCTCGATTCTTCTTGGGTATGATGCTACAAGCTTGGCACACCCGTATTAGAGAAGTTTCTCCCATTCTGCTCTGCAGATCCACTCAAGCTCTGTCAAAGTGGGATGGGGCGTCGCTGCACAGCTATTTTCAGGTCTATAACAGATGTTCGATCGGGTTCTAGTCCCGGCTGGATGGGAGACTCAAAGACTCCTGTGTTGTCTTGGCTGTGTGCTTAGGGTCGTTGTCCTGTTGGAAGAAACCTTCACCCCAGTCTGAGGTCCTGAGAACTCTGGAGCAGGTTTTCAACAAGGATCTCTGTACTTTGCTCCATTCATCTTTCCCCTCGATCCTGACTAGTCTCCCATTCCCTGAAAAACATAACCACACCATAATGCTGCCACCACCATGCTTCACCGTAGGGATGGTGACAGGTTTCCTCCAGACGTGACACTTGGCATACAGACCAAAAAGAGATCTTGGTTTTAGCAGACCAGAGAATCTTGTTTCTCATGGTCTAATAGTCTTTTAGGTGCCTTTTGACACTCCAAGCGGGTTGTCATGTGCATTTTACTAAGGAATGGGACTTCAGTCTGGCCACTACCATACAGGCCTGATTTGTGGAGTGTTGCAGAGATGGTTGTCCTGGAAGGTTCTGCCATCTCCACAGAGGAACTGTCAGAGTGACCATTGGGTTCTTGGCAGCATCATGGTTTGGGCCTGCTTTTCTTCCGCAGGGACAGGGAAGATGGTTAAAATTGATGGGAAAATGGATGGAGCCAAATACAGGACCATTCTGGAAGACTCCTGATGGAGTCTGCAAAAGACCTGAGACTGGGACGGAGATTTGTCTTCCAACAAGACAATGATCCAAAACATAAAGCAAAATCTACAATGGAATGGTTCAAAAATAAACATATCCAGGTGTTAGAATGGCCAAGTCAAAGTCCAGACCTGAATCCAATCGAGAATCTGTGGAAAGAACTGGAAGCTGCTGTTCACAAATGCTCTCCATCCACCCTCACTGAGCTCGAGCTGTTTTGCAAGGAGGAATGGGAAAAGATTTCAGTCTCTCGATGTGCAAAACTGATAGACATACCCCAAGCGACTTACAGCTGTAATCGCAGCAAAAGGTGGCGCTACAAAGTATTAACTTAAGGGGGCTGAATAATTTTGCACGCCCAAATTTTCAGTTTTTGATTTGTTAAAAAAGTTTGAAATATCCAATAAATGTCGTTCCACTTCATGATTGTGTCCCACTTGTTGTTGATTCTTCACAAAAAAATACAGTTTTATATCTTTATGTGGAAGCCTGAAATGTGGCAAAAGGTCGCAAAGTTCAAGGGGGCCGAATACTTTCGCAAGGCACTGTATATGGGGCTCTGGTGACAAAACGGATGGCACTGTGATAAACTGCATCTAATTTGCTGAGTAGAGTGTTGGAGGCTATTTTATAGATGACATAGCCGAAGTCGAGGATCGGTAGGATGGTCAGTTTTACGAAGGTATGTTTGGCAGCATGGGTAAAGGATGCTTTGTTGCGAAATAGGACGCCGATTCTAGATTTAATTTTGGATTGGAGATGCTTAATGTGAGTCTGGAAGGAGAGTTTACAGTCTAACCAGACACCTAGGTATTTGCAGTAGTCCACATATTCTAAGTCAGAACCCTCCAGAGTAGTGCTTATGGATGGATGGGTAGGTGTGGGCAGCGATCGGTTGAAGAGCATGCATTTAGTTTTGCTTGCATTTAAGAGCAGTTGGAGGCCACAGAAGGAGAGTTGTACGGCATTGAAGCTCGTCTGGAGCGTCCAAAGAAGGGCCAGAAGTATACAGAATGGTGTCGTCTGCGTAGAGGTGGATCAGAGAATAACCAGCAGTGAGAGCGACATCATTGATGTATACAGAGAAAAGAGTCGGCCCGAGAATTGAACCCTGTGGCACCCCCATAGAGACTGCCAGAGGTCCGGACAACAGGCCCTCCAATTTGACACACTGAACTCTATCAGAGAAGTAGTTGGTGAACCAGGAGAGGCAATCATTTGAGACACCAAGACTGTTGAGCCTGCCAATAAGAATATGGTGATTGACAGAGTCAATGAATACGGCTGCACAGTAATGTCTCTTATCGATGGCGGTTATGATATCATTTAGGACCTTGAGCATGGCGGAGGTGCACCCATGACCAGCTCTGAAACCAGATTGCATAGCGGAGAAGGTACGGTGGGATTCGAAATGGTCGGTAATCTGGATTTGGGTGAAGGAGAAATGGGGGTGGCTTGGGCGAGTTGCTGTGGGGAGTGCATGGCTGTTGACTGGGGTAGGGGTAGGCAGGTGGAAAGCATGGCCAGCCGTAGAAAAATGCTTATTAAAATTCTCTATTATAGTGGATTTATAGGTGGTGACAGTGTTTCCTAACCTCAGTGCAGTGGGCAGCTGGGAGACGCTCTTATTCTCCATGGACTTTAGTGTCCTAGAACTTTACGTTTGTGCTACAGGATGCACATTTCTGCTTGAAAAAGCTAGCCTTGGCTTTCCTAACTGTCATCATAAGGTATTGTGTGTAGATTATTTTTTTGAGCAGTGCATGTTAAATTAAGGGAACACTTAAACAACACAATGTAACTCCAAGTCAATCACACTTCTGTGAAATCAAACTGTCCACTTAGGAAGCAACACTGATTGACAATAGATTTCACATGCGGTTGTGCAAATGGAATAGACAACAGGTGGAAATTATAGGCAATTAGCAAGACATCCCCCAATAAAGGAGTGGTTCTGCAGGTGATAACCACTTCTCAGTTCCTATGCTTCCTGGCTGATGTTTTGGTCACTTTTGAATGCTGGTGGTGCTTTCACTCTAGTGGTAGCATGAGACGGAGTCTACAACCCACACAAGTGGCTCAGGTAGTGCAGCTCATCCAGGATGGCACATCAATGCGAGCTGTGGCAAGAAGGTTTGCTGTGTCTGTCAGCGTAGTTTCCAGAGCATGGAGGCGCTACCAGGAGACAGGCCAGTACATCAGGAGACATGGAGGAGGCTGTAGGAGGGCAACAACCCAACAGCAGGACCGCCACCTCCGCCTTTGTGCAAGGAGGAGCAGGAGGAGCACTGCCAGAGCCCTGCAAAATGACCTCCAGCAAGCCACAAATGTGCATGTGTCTGCTCAAACGGTCAGAAACAGACTTACATGAGGGTGGTATGAGGGCCTGACGTCCACAGGTGGAGGTTGTGCTTACAGCCCAACACCGTGCAAGACGTTTGGCATTTGCCAGAGAACACCAAGTTTGGCAAATTCGCCACTGGCGCCCTGTGCTCTTCACAGATGAAAGCAGGTTCACACTGAGCACGTGACAGACGTGACAGAGTCTGGAGACGCCGTGGAGAACGTTCTGCTGCCTGCAACATCCTCCAGCAAGACCGGTTTGGCGGTGGGTCAGTCATGGTGTGGGGTGGCATTTCTTTGGGGGGCCGCACAGCCCTCCATGTGCTTGCCAGAGGTAGTCTGAATGCCATTAGGTACCAAGATGAGATCCTCAGACCCCTTGTGAGACCATATGCTGGTGCGGTTGGCCCTGGATTCCTCCTAATGCAAGACAATGCTAGACCCCATGTGGCTGGAGTGTGTCAGCAGTTCCTGCAAGAGGAAGGCATTGATGCTAGGGACTGGCCCGCCCGTTCCCCAGACCTGAATCCAATTGAGCACATCTGGGACATCATGTCTCGCTCCATCCACCAACGTGGCGTTGCACCACAGACTGTCCAGGAGTTGGCGGATGCTTTAGGCCAGGTCTGGGAAGAGATCCCTCACCTCATCAGGTGTTGTAGGGAGGTCATACAGGCATGTGGAGGCCACACACTACTGAGCCTCATGTTGACTTGTTTTAAGGACATTACATCAAAGTTGGATCAGCCTGTAGTGTGGTTTTCCACTTTAATTTTGAGTGTGACTCCAAATCCAGACCTCCATGGGTTGATAAATTTGATTTCCATTGATAATGTGTGATTGTTGTCAGCACATTCAACTATGTAAAGAAAAAAGTAATTAATAAGAATATATTTCATTCAGATCTAGGATGTGTTATTTTAGTGTTCCCTTTATTTTTTTGAGCAGTGTATTTTAGAATACGGCTGTAAAGGAACCAAATGTGGAAAAGGAGGTCTGAATACTTTACGAATGCACTACTTTACAAATGTATATTTGTTGAAATCCTGTCCATTCCACAGGGTAGAGGGAAAAACCCTGTTGGCTGTCAGTGGTTGCTGCAGCATGAACGGGAGAGCTGTGGCGCTAGCTAGCGCTGCACGTAGGTCACATGGCCCGCTCCTCTCAGGGGAATGAGGCAGTGTTGGGAGTACGGTGCTAGAGACTTGCTAGTCACCATGGCAATCCATATCCATCTATCCTGTCCGAGTGTCAGCCCAAGAGCATGTCTGAGGACAGAGCACTGGATGACTGCGCTGTCCACATCATCACATCTCCTTTCACTCCATTTGCACAATGAGCAGAATCACCACACACCATACATAGGTTGGGTAAATGGCAGAAGTAAAACATAGGATATCCTACTGTCTGTACACTGTATAATAATTACATTAACTATTACAGGAGCTACCTCTGCAGTGATTCCGTAATCACAGCATGTAGCCAATATGATGAGCTCTCCGCTCTCTCTGTTCCTAGAGCACCGCCTCTCTTCCAATCAGTGTGTGGTGTTGGCGCTGAGTGGGTGTCGACAGGAAGCCGGGCTGCAGCAGCCTACTCCGTGCTGTAGGCGGTTCTGCATTCACAACTGATCCATCACTTGGATGTCTGGTTGCATGCAGACTCCGCAGGTCCCAGTGCACACTGGTCACTTCTACAGCAGAGGCAGCAGCAATGGGAATGAATGACTGAGGATAGTGTGGCAAGGAATGCCATTGCGCAACATAAGTATGCTCTTTTTAATAAAGTCAAGTTATAGTGAACTTAAAAGATGAATAACAAATGAAGAATAGCTGGTATTCAAATACATGTTATGTACTGCCGTCTTCTAATCTAAACGTATAATTTTCCACCTTCAGGTTGCTGTACTGTGCAGTGTTGCTTCAACTTGTGTGTGGAGGCAGTGGTCTAATTCCACGTCTGAGGTCGGTGGTTACATAACTGCATACGCCACCACAAAGAGCAGTGCTCCTTACAAACCTGCCCTATATGCTAGGTGTTCACAAAACAGTCATAGGCTGAAGAATGGATTATAGCTCTGTGCTTTTGAGGTATCTGAAAGACATAGGCTACACTGTAAACATGGGTGGTGAAACTGAAGTCTGCAGCCTGTGTCTGGCAGCAAAAAAGTATATAAATGGAACGAGTCCATCAAATCCTATCAATGTCGTCTGCCCAATTAATTAAAACCTGTAATTTATGCAGTGAAAACAAGCCGGAGAAAGGCAGCATCCCAGTGTGGATTACACCCAAACTCCTGGGTGATAAATGCGATGTTAACTGGACCGCTAACTTGTTCCAACATATGTATCAAATTTGAAAAGCAAAAAAAAATTCCCTAGCACTACACTGTTGTAACGTGGATTTTCATTTGCAGATAAAAACCTGTGGCTTGGATTCCGAGCAAAGCAATAGCTAGCTGTGCCTCTCATATGTAAGCAGTTGAGGCAGTGAGCTATTCTTTATACAGGGCCTCTGTATAAAGCCAGTTTCACCACAGCCTACTTACCATGGCAACAGTGCCGGATGAGAGGCCAGAGCTAGAGACCGAGACTACACTGGATTGTGCACAAATGATGCATAGGCCTAGATTCAGAGAGAGGACTTTTGGAGCGGAGATATTGGCAGTGCAGCATCAGGGAATTTTAAGTAAACCCATCACAGTTCAGCGTTCTGAAAATATAACGGGACATAAGGATATCCTCTAAACCATTTGTAAACTCATACCACAGAGGGACAAATGTCCGCAGGTTTACTCCTCCCTTGTACTTGATTGATGAATCAGTAAGGAACTCCCCTCACCTGGTTGTCTAAGTCCTAATTGAAAGGGAAAACTAAAAAGCATCAGACACTACGCCCTCCATGGAATGAGTTTGACACCCCTACTCTGAGCCCTTCATTTTATTCCGTTGCAGACTTTGGCCAAATGACGAAATGCTTCTTTCTTATTATAATTTTTTGCTCCTGTGCTGACTGTGTTCTGGACGGTGTTAACCTAACGTAGCAGTCGTAAAAACCTGAAACTACACTGAACAAAAATAAAAACACAACATGGAACAATTTCAATGATTTTACTGAGTTACAGTTCATATAAGGAAATTGGTTAATTTAAATAAATTCATTAGGTCCTAATCTATGGATTTCACGACTGAGAATACAAAAATTAATCTGTTGGTCACAGATACAGTACCTTAAAAAAGGTAGGGGCATGGATCAGAAAACCCATCAGTATCTGACGTGACCACCATTTCCCTCATGCAGCGCAACATTTCCTTCGCATAGAGTTGACCAGGCAGTTGATTGTGGCCTGTGGAATGTTGTTCCACTCCTCTTCAATGGCTGTAAGAAGTTGCTGGATATTGGCGGGAACTGGAACACTTGTCGTACACGTCGATCCAGAGCACCCCAAACATGCTCAATGGGTGACATGTCTGTAAGTGTGCAGGTCATGGAAGAACTGACATTTTCAGCTTCCAGAAATTGTGTACAAATCCATGAGACGGGCCCGTGCATTATTATGCTGAAATATGAGGGGATGGCGGCAGATTAATGGCACGACAATGGGCCTCAAGGTCTTGTCACGGTATCTCTGTGTACTCAAATTGACATTGATAAAACAAATTGTTTGTCATCCGTAGCTTATGCATGCCCATACCATAACCCCACCACGGGGCACTGTTCACAACTTTGATATCAGCAAACCGCTCGCCCACACGTGGTCTGTGGTTGTGAAGCCAGTTGGATATACTGCCAAATTATCTAAAACATTGGAGGCGGCTTATGATAGAGAAATGAACATTTGATTCTCTGGCAACAATTCCAATGGACATTCCTACAGTCAGCATGTCAAAGCAGATATGCTGACGAACAGGGAAGTAAACAAATTTGTGCACAAAATTTTAGAGAAATAAGCTTTTTGTGCACATTAAACATTTCTGGGATATTTCATTTCAGCTCATGAAACACAGGACCAACACTTTACATGTGACATTTATACTTGTGTTCAGTGTAGATCCCCTACATACTTGTATTGACAAGAAAATAAAAACATCCAGGGAGGTTCTCTTCTGCACGGTTCAACCAATCCAGTAAATGTGGAGGAGGAGTTAAGATGGAGTTTCGCCTTGTTTATCATCCAAAAGAGGAAGTAGCATCACAGGCTCTTTCCATTTCCCCTGAAAACCGGATGTTCCGGTTGTTGGGGACTCGGCAGAAACTAGGACCTTGTAGACCAGCGTTTCCCCAAACTCTGTCCTGGGGACCCCAAGGGGTGCATGTATGGTTGTTGCCCTAGCAGCACACAGCTGATTCAAGTTATCAAAGCTTGATGATTAGTTGAGTCAGCTGTAAAGTGCCAGTGCAAAAACCAAAACAAGCAGCCCCTGTGGTCCCCAGGACGAGAATGGGAAACCATGTTGTAGACCCTGGCTGTTGAAGAAAAGATTCAAAGGATTCAGTGTGGACAGGTAAACTAGCAACTAAATATAGTAAATCAAATCCAATTTTATTGGTCTCGTAGACAGTGTATTTTTCAGTTATCGCAGGTGCAGAGAAATGCTTAAGTTCCTAGCTCCAGTAATACCTAACATGTAAATCCCCAAAAGAAAAACAAATGAACAAACAGAAATATTAGAACAAGCAACGTCAGTCAGGAATATAAATATGTATATAATGGTGTGTACAGACATTATATGAATAGAAAAGGTGTGTATAGCAGTAGTTATATCAGATGAGCCATGACTAGAATACAGTATACACATATATGAAGTGAGTAAAACACAGTATGTAAACATTATTAAAGTGACCATTGTTCAATGACTATGTACATAGACTGCTTCCCTAAGGTATAGGTTGAGTACTGGGTGGTAGTCGGCTAGTAACAGTGACTAAAGATTTGATAATAGTTTTTGCCAGGGAGTTGATACACGACTGACAGTTCCACTCTCCTTAAATACTTTGATTTTCATTGAGGTAAATTTGTGAACTGCGGGGGGGACGAGTAGGGGCTGTAGAGGCCGGAATGCTACCCAGGCAGGGGAATCATGTGCGCTAAAGGGCACGACTGTCCCAAGCTTTATGGTACTTCCAAACAAGAAAGAATTATGGAGTGGGAAAACCCAGCCAAGCGAGTCAACTCAATAGTTTTCAATAAGCTAATAAATTGGGAGGACATAAGATTGAGTTAAAATGTGGAATTTCGTCAGAAAATGTGGAATGGTTGTAACTTGACGCAACAACGGACCAGTCAGCCAATTGAAAACGGAGAACAGCGTCTCTTGCCTCTTTTCTGCCCACTCTATGGATTTCCCTGCGTCGGTGGCACATGAGTGAAGTCACGATTCTACACACGCACTCCCCCTCTCAGCCCTGGAGGCAACAGAGAGAGCGAGGAGGGGTAGGCTGTGGGCAAAAGTGGGAGGAGAAAGAGTAGAAACGAGGAAGTGCAGTGCGGATAATGGCCGGGGAGAGGAAGGGAAGAGGCGGAGACAACTATTGATAAGCAGAGTAGGATCAGAGTAATGAACAGTTAAGCGGACAGACCGCTCTGGCGGAAGTCTTTATATGGACAGATTTGTCACTGGGTGGCGGAACCACCCTGACGAAATGAGTCATGTTCATTAGATAACAGATTAGTCACTCTTCCAGACACGGAGAAGTCCTCACCTACTGATTTCATTGGGGTTGAGCATGTAGATCCAGTCGAGGGGGAACTGACACTGCAACATCCTACCTACATTCTGAAGTGTCTGAGGAAATCACACACATTTGTGGCATGACCACTCTCCTCCTTGTAAATAACCTGGAGAAGATGTAACATATAATTGTCAAAAGTCGTTGATAATTGCTTGGTTTTATACATCATTAAGGACACTCATGACACATGATGCTCACAGATTCTGAGTGTCGAAATAGAGCAAAACCATACCCATTAATTGTAGTCTCCTTTCAGAAAGGCCACTTCACTAGTACAGAGACCTCTTATTACTGACACGCACAAGTCATGTGTGAATAACTGTAGAGGCTTTTTTGCATAATGCTGCATCTTTGCTAAATAAGATATATTCTGTGCGGGTCCTGTATAACACCTCTTGCGTCAAGTCAGAGACAACATAGTGTAGAGAAGAAACCTAAATTCCATTTCGCCAAATCAAAATTGGATGACTAATAAAACATATTGGCTATGATTATTTGCACGTGTCAGACATAACGCACCAGCAGGCAGAAATGCAAAACCATTATGTTGAAGTGGCTCGATCTAGCTAGATAACTCCACATTTCAGATGTGTCGGCCAACGTTGCTTGCTGGCGCTACCCCAGTTGACTAGCTAGTCAAGTTGATCCCACATTACACAGCAGCAGCGCACACGAACTCCGTGAACTAACGTCAACGTTAGTTGTGAAAACGCAACAATCGCCTTGTCCGTTTCATAAATGGCAAATACATTAAGAACCGATTAACATAACTAAGAATTCGCTCAAATTATAGTAACAGAGGCTAGCAATTTTGTTGCAAATTATCGATTCAAACAATGTTCGTTTTGGTTCACGATACAGCTCGCGCTAATGTTAGTTACCTATGGTCGACGAGATGTGGTTAGTTACCTAGCTACTGTTAGTGAATTTAGCTAGGTTTAGTTATTCGATCAATGTTTCAGGTATAGATAGGATATTTACTTGGCATTGGCATGTCTAAATCATATGTTTAAAGTTGTCTTGTGGAGGAAAATGAGAGGAAGTGCACAGTAGCAGGCTAACTTGGCTAAAGACAAGTGGCTAGCTAACTATGCTAACATTAGCTAGGTTAGTTATGAAGTTTGTGGCAGAGCTAAACTGAGTTTTTTTTTTACATTTACGAACATTAACAAATGGTGTACTAAACCAAGTCAATTGTATTGATTGGATAAAGTATATTACCTTGACGAAGGGAGGGCATTTCCATGTTGTTCAGGTCCTTTCACGGCACAGTCCACATCCAAACGACACATTGTTGAGGCAGTTCGAATTCTGCTTTTTCTTCTCACCGACGTCTCGTAGGATACAATATCCCGTTGGCCCATATCATGTTGTGTTGTACTAACTATCTAGTTCAATTTCTCGCCACAGCAAAGTAGGAAAACTGTGACAGACTGCTAAGAACTAAAAATACATCTAGCTAGCAAGAAATATACTGTTAGCTATGCTAACAGGCCTTATTATAAAATCCTCTGACTTTGAAAGTCGAAATATGCTTGCCAAAAGTATGGCCATTCCTGGACAAACTACTCTATTGCAAGCATCGAACTAGCTATTAGCTAACTGAAGAACTACCGTTCAAAACTTTGGCTACAACATTGTAGAACCTACCCGAAAGAGGCTCAGCTGATTGACGGTCGTCAGGTGGGAGAACCTTGATTGGTCGAATGAAATTTCAGGCCCACCTAGTAACTACGTCTGATTGGCAGAGTACACTTCCCCCCACTCCTGCCACAACCTTCTCGTTCTAATTAGCCGCCTTGCTCTCACATACTGGAAACGTGACCGAACGAAAGTACTGTACTAGCTGAAGAAGACGATTCAAATGTCATTTACGTTTTTGGCACAAAATAGTAGCGATGAGCAAGATTGAGGACAAATGTGTAATGTATTTGCCAATCTAAGGTTTTGAATCATTTTCACTTTTCCAGAATACAGTATCCTGCAGCCTAGCCAGGTGCAATCCACAAGAAATGCATGCTCACATAACCAGTAGTGGCCAGGGAAAAGGTACGGGGATGGGTAATGAGTACATCGTGTAAAGCGTTGTTCAGCATCAAAAACCTGACCTACGGTGCCCTCCAATAATATTTATTGTCACCCTTGGTAAATATGAGCAACAAGGGCTGTGAAAAACATGTCTTTTTTGTTTATCCTCTTGGTCTTTCATTCAAAATATTCACAACAATTTCATCTTTAATTGAAGTAAAATGATTGGAAAAAATACATGTGAAATAAATATTTTTCTCCTTGAAACGTGTGCCACAATTATTGGCACCCCCATAAATTATTATGAGTAAAATCTAACTGAAGTATATTCCCATTCATATTTTATGTTTTTAAGTTCACCTGAGTGATTAGCGGTAAGCAATGATTTCCTGTTTCACTGGGGTATAAATATGAGGTGACACACAGGCCAAGTTCCCAAAGTAATCCATCACTATGAACACAGAATACAGTAATGATGTTTGACAAAAGGTTGCTGAGCTGCGCAAATCAGGAAATGGCCTTAAGAAAATAGCTCAACGGTTGAAAATGCACATTTCCACTATCAGGACAATAATTAAGAAGTTTAAAGCAACTGGAGATGTTAACAATCGGCCTGGAAGAGGACGTGTGTCTATATTGACCCCATGCACAGTGAGGAGGATGGTTCGAGTGGCCAAAACATCTCCAGGGATCACAACCGGAGAATTGCAGACATTAGTTGGGTCTTGGGGTCAGAAAGTCTCCAAAACTACGATCAGATGCCACCAACATAACCACAAGTTGTTTGGGAGGGTTGCCATAAAAAAAGCCTTTGCTGTCATCAAACAACAAACTCAAGCTCCTACAGTTTGCCAAACGTTACTGGAATTTTTAATGGGACCGGGTTCTATGGTCAGATTAGACCAAAATAGAGCTTTTTGGAAACAAACATCAGAGGTGGGTTTGACGTAGATAGAAAGATAGCCATGCAGAAAAGTCCCTCAACCCAACTGAAGTATAGTGGTGGATATTTGAAGTTGTGGCTGTGTTTTTCTTCCAAAGGCCCTGGACAACTTTTTAGGATACATGGTATCATGGACTCCATCAAGTACCAGCAGATATTAAATCAAAACCTGACTGCCTCAGCTAGGAAGCTTAAACTGGGCCGTGGTTGGATCTTCCAGCATGACAATGATCCAAATACACTCCAAAATCAACACAAAAAATGGTTCCCTGACCACAATATCAAGGTTTTGCCATTGCCATCCCAGTCCCCTGACATAAACCCCATAAGAAACCTGTGGGATGAGCTGAAGAGGAGAGTTCACAAGTGTGGACCTCGGAATCTGAAGGATCTGGAGAGATTCTGTATGGAGGAATGGTCTCAGATCCCTTGCCATGTGTTCTCCAACCTCATTACGCATTATAGGAGAAGATTCAGACCTGTTATCTTGGCAAAGGGAGGTTGTAAAGGGGTGCGAATAATTGTGGCACACATATATTTGAGAATAATATTTGTTTTATGATAAGAATACATTTTTTCTTTCAATTATTTTACTTTAATTGAAGGTTAGAGTTTTGTAAATATTTTGAATGAAAGACCAAGAGGATAAACAATATTTTATTTTTCCACAGCCTGTTTTGCTCATATTTACCAAGGGTGCCAATATTAGTGGAGGGCATTGTAGGTACAAACAAAAATATAGCCAACCTATGTCAAGGAGAAAGAAGAAGTGCCTTTAGGCGTAGGGGGTCCGGTCTTACGGTCCGGGACGATCAAGCTCTAAAGCATGAAACCAATTATACACTGATCAAAAATATAAACGCAACATGTAAAGTGTTGGTCCTATATTTCATGAGCTTAAATAAAACATCCCAGAAATGTTCCATAACCACAAAAAGCTTATTTCTCTCAAATGTTGTGAACATATTTGTCTACATCCCTATTAGTGAGCATTTATCCGTTGCCAAGATAATTAATTAACCTGACAGGTGTAACATATCAAGAAGCTGATTTAACAGCATGATCATTACACAGGTGCACCTTTTGCTTGGGACAATAAAAGCCCACTCAAAAATGTGCAGTTTTGTCACACAACACAATGCCACAGATGTCTAAAGTTTTGAGGTAGCATGCAATTGGCATGCTAACAGCAGGAATGTCCACCAGAGCTGTTGCCAGAGAATTTATTTCTCTACCATAAGCCGCCTCCAACATCGTTTTAGAGATGTTAGCAGCACGTCCATCCTGCCTCACCTCATGATAATGCTCGGCCCCATGTTAAAGGGATCTGTATATAATTCATGGAAGCTGAAAATGTCCCAGTTCTTCCATGGTCTGCATACTTACAGATATGTTTTTGAGCATGTTTGAGATGCTCTGGATTGACGTGTACGACAGCGTGTTCCAGGTCCCGCCAATGTCCTGAAACTTGCACAGCCATTGAAGAGGAGTGGGACAACATTCCACAGGACACAATCAACAGCCTGATCAACTCTATGCGAAGGAGATGTGTCACACTGCATGAGGCAAATGGTGGACACCAAATACTGACTGGTTTTCTGAAAAATGACCCTACCTTTTCTTTAAGGTACTGTATCTGAGACCAACAGATGCGTATCTGTATTCACAGTCATGTGAAATCCATAGATTAGGGCTTAATGAATATATTTCAATTGACTGATTTCCTTAAATGAACATGAACTCGGTAAAATCATTGAAATTCTTACATGTTGCGTTTATATTATTGACCAAAGAAAAGCACATCAATAATCTGACTGCTGATAGGTACTTATCACAGATGGAGGCCGTTTCTACTTGTAAAATCACAGTGGGCAGTGATCAACAACGGAGAGAGGACTTGACAACACGCTCTGGTTGGAAATGGCAGCGAGTAGTGTGGACAAAATGGAGGAAATGGAGAAAAGTTTGGAGAAAGACATAGGTGAAGTCAAACTAGCCCGGGTCATTGGAAAAGGTAAATATTTTGTGGTAGCCAGGTTCAGCAAGGGAAGATTCTTCAAATGGAAAAGCTTAACGGGAAGAAGATTAAAAGCCATGTCCCTGGTGCTTATGCTAGGTTGAGGGGAGTCATTACTGGGGTCCCAATATCTACGTCCATAGATGATATTAAAGAAAATGTGAAGGGAGGCAGAGGGATTGAGGCCAAAAGGATGATCAGTAGGAAAGAGGGTCAAAAAAGTGAAAGCTTATCAGTGCTGCTGAGGTTTGAGAAGGTTTTGCCTGTGAAAGTACAGATGGTATTCCTTAGTTTCAATGTCATAGCATTTGTCCCTTCCCCATTACAGTGTTTTAAATGCCAAAGAATGGGACATGTAGCTGTCCAGCGGGGGCTGGTGCTTCTGCTGCTCCTGTACTAAGTGGACCTACTGCCGGGGCTGGTGCTTCTGCTGCGCCTGTACTAAGTGGACCTACTGCCGGGGCTGGTGCTTCTGCTGCTCCTGTACTAAGTGGACCTACTGCCGGGGCTGGTGCTTCTGCTGCTCCTGTACTAAGTGGACCTACTGCCGGGGCTGGTGCTTCTGCTGCTCCTGTACTAAGTGGACCTACTGCCGGGGCTGGTGCTTCTGCTGCTCCTGTACTAAGTGGACCTACTGCCGGGGCTGGTGCTTCTGCTGCTCCTGTACTAAGTGGACCTACTGCCGGGGCTGGTGCTTCTGCTGCTCCTGTACTAAGTGGACCTACTGCCGGGGCTGGTGCTTCTACTGCTCCTGTACTAAGTGGACCTACTGCCGGGGCTGGTCCTTCTGCTGATCCTGGCATGGTTTAGAGACCTGTTCAGAAATCTTGTGATCATGAATGTGCTGTGTCAAAGGATACTGATAGTGAATAAAGTTAACTTCATAGCTTTCATTGGTAAGATTATCCACATGACTCAGGTTGTGGAAAGAGGAAATGCCAGGTTAAAGGTTATAGGTTATAGTGGTAACAGATGTTACTGTTCAAATGGTTGTTGACATGCTGAATAATCCTAAAGGTAGATTGTTTCCGCATGATATACAGTAGATAAAGTTGAATGGACTGGGGGTCTTGGAAGTGTTTGGTAGAAATGAGTAGGGAGTATTATGATTTAAAAATAAAGTATTATAATACTCCCTATAATACATTAAATTGTGCAATCGCCAATATACCATAGTAGAAGAAGTGGCCAACAACTTGACTTTGAGACAATAAGAGAGCATGAACCTCCCCTTGGGGAAGCTGACAGGAGTGACAAGGAAAAGGAAACAAGAAGGCTAATCCACCCTCATCATCAGAATTGTTCTAACTAAACATTTTTTTCTAGAGCAAGTCTTTAAATGTTTTACCTCTAGCTAAGGAGTTTTGTGCTTGAAGAATGATTAGCTTTGATAATGCTCATTATAGCTTATTAGTTAGCTAATGTTAGCTTGCTAACTGAGCAAGGCAGTGACACATGCACTTAATATAAAATGAATGGGGTGGTAAGTGCAGCACAATGCACACAACACGAAATGCTTTACCAAACTAGCTATCTGGTCACTGTAGCTAGTAACATTATATGCCTGGAGCCGGTCCTTATCCTCACTGACTCTTGTTTTAAGTCACGTCCTCGTTCGAGGCATAGACCTAACGGCACAGTCATGAATAATCTTGGACTGATTCATGTAAATGTCAGAAGTAAGATTTAGAAATGTTATTGTATTGTACCTCTGGCTTCTCAAACCAACGCAGATCTTTCGATTATTGCTGAATCTTAGCAAATAGAAGTCTATGCCGAATTCTGATGTGTCTCTCTGACTGGTTATAATATACAGTATTTCGATCTGACAGAGGTGGGGGTGTCGCCTTATTTGTAAAGAGCAATTTAAATGTTCTGTGTCCCTCTCCACCTCTGTCCCTAAGCAATTTGAATGCCTAATCCTAAATGTGGGTCTTGGTAATTATGCCCCATTGACACTAGTGGGAATTTATGGCCCTCCCTCTGCTCCAGCTTGTTCTCAAAACAAATTGTTTGAATTACTGTCTGACCATGCTATGTATGAATTATTAATATTGGGTGATCTTAATCTGGATTGGTTAATGCCAGGATTAGATTGGCTGAAAGGTATTTGTACAGCTAAATCTAACTCGCCCAACTTTAAACACCCTGAAAAATCTACTAATTTAGATATTATTCTAACAAATGCCCCTCATAGGTATACTGCCAATGGAATTTTTGCTAATGAGCTCAGTGACCACTGTCCCATTGACTGCATAAGAGATGCTAAACGTAATTTTGCTTGGGCTAAGGTTAGATTGACTGATACTATGTATGACTAGCAGTCTTTCAGACATTTGAGAAATACTGTAGATGTTTATCTCTGGTTAGAAAAGCAAAATCAATATACTTCTTGAACTGTATCTGAGAATGGTGGGAATCCAGTGAACTTCTGGAAAGTAGTCCAAATTCTGAAGCAAAACGCTCCCCCTTTTATATTCACCGCGAAACAGACTTCAGAGAATGATGCACTCCCAGATACACATTATCTACTTTGATTTCAACAATTTTATATCTATGACGTACTAAGTGCCCCCTCACATGGGCTGATTCTCTTGATTCCTTCTAATGCAGCACCTCTCTGCCCTACTTATTGCAGAATCATTAACCTATATTTTTTACTTGACAATTGTTTCTGGTGTTATCCCCAAGATCTGGAAAGTGGCTCGTCCTCCCGCTACACAAACGAGGAAATCCTTCTGACTTAGATAGCTACTGTCCATTTTCCAAGTCATCTTGCCTTTTCAAAGTTTCAGAATCCCTGGCCAACTCTCAGCTAATCATTTTTTAATTTCTCATTCTATTCTAAATGTGCACCAGTCTGGTTTTAGACGTTGACATAGCACCTCAGCTATACATCTGCTAACTTGTAATATTCATCTGTATGCAGACGACACTGGTGTTTATTCCATTGCCCCAACTGTTGACCAGGCTATGTTAGTGCTGCAATGTTACTTGTTTGATGTGCTGCAATGTGACTTTGCTTACAGAAAGCCCTGGTTGGTTTAAAACAGGTACATTCTTTGTCATTTAACAGACACTCTTATCCAGAGTGATATACAGTAGTGAGCCCATATATTTTCATTCATACTGGTCCCCCATGGGAATCGAAACCACAACCCTGGCATTGCAAGTATCATGCTCTACCAACTGAGCCACACAGGATTTACTTAATGCGGGCAAGACTCAACATCTGTTGTTCACTAATTCTCACAAAAATGTTTCAGATGGTCTACATATTTATCCATTAGATGGTTCTCCCATTGATCGAGTTTCCGCCTTTAAATATCTGGGCATTTTGATTGACAAAGATGTAATGTTTAAAAAAAACATACGGATGAGCTAGTTGAAAAGCTATGATTTAAAGTGGGCTTTTAAAAAAAGAAATAGATCTGGCCCTTCCGTAAATAGCAGGAAGCAGATTGTACAGTCAACTTTCCTGCCGGTTCTTGACTATGTTGACACCATTTACCAGTTTGCAGCAGCCACTACTTTTAAACCTTTGGATGCCATCTACCATAGCGCCCTTCGGTTTATCACAGGAGACAGTTTTAATACTCACCACTGCATCCTGTATCAAAAGGTTGGCTGGTCCTCATTAAAGTCCCGTAGATCACTTAATTGTTCCCTTTTTGTTTACAAAACTCTACTACAAAAGCTTATGACTTACCTAAGGTCGCTGTTAAAATATAAAAACACGAGATACCAAACCCGTTCACAAGGGTGGTTAACTCTTGAGATTCCTCGGGTCTCCACCGAACCAGGTAAATCCGCTTTTAGTTTTAAAGCACCTAATTTCTGGAACCAACTACAAATGACAGTTGGATGTTCTTGTGCGGCTCGAGCAATTAAAAATATTGATTTGGGATCTTCTTATTAAGAAATGCAATAGTTTTTCTTTAATATTTGTGTTGTTCTGTATTGTAATTTTTTATTTTGTCTTATGAAATTGTATGTGCACCCTTGCATGTGCACCTATCCACCTTACGTGGATAACACCACTTAGCTTTTTTCTATGTTTAATGAGATTGGAGAACACATTGGGTTTATGGACTACCCTCTTCAATTCAAACCACAGGTTTTCAATTGGGTTCAAGTCCGGAGACTGAGACGGCCATTGCAAAATGTTGATTTTCTGGTCAATTAACCATTTCTTTGTGGATTGTGTTCTTGGGGACATTGTCTTGCTGGAAAATCCACTTGCGGCCAACTTTCAGCCTCCTGGCAGAGGCAACCAGGGTTTTGGCTAAAATGTCCTGGTAGAGTTCATGATGCCGTTGACCTTAACAAGGGCCCCAGAACCAGTCTCACAACATCAAAGATCCACCACTATATTTTACAGTAGGTATTAGGTTATTTTCTGCATATCAATCCTTATTTCGAGGCCATACCCACCACTGGTGTAAGTGGCCAAAGAGCTATATTTTCATCTCATCTGACCACAGCACCCGGTTCCAATCCAAGTGCCCATACCATTTACATTTGTTGGTTGCTCTCAATTATGGCTTTTTTATGGCAACCCTTCCAAATGGCCTATTGGCATGAAGGTGGCGTCTAACTGTAGACCCTAAGATACGACCAAGTTCTGTCATTCTCCCACTGTGGCCCTTGGTCTTTTCTTTGCCTCCCAAACCATCTTCCTAACTTTGTGTAGAGACAAGATACACTTTCGTCCTCTACCAGGCAAGTTTACCACTGTCCCAGTGGTTTTTAAACTTCTTAAATTGCTGCCCAAAAAGTGGTACATTTGCTCTTCAGTAGTTTTTTGTACCCATTGCCTGATTTATGAATGTCAACAACCATGTCTCTTTTCATTTGTGAGTTCTTTGCCTTTCTCAATGGTGATGGATGACAAATGGATTGTACATGCGTCTTACCAGACTTTTATAACCCGGTGTGAAACAGGAAGCCATGAAAGGCCACAATGCAGTTCCTTAAAATTAGATTAACTTAAAAAAGTAAAACATAACACAGATTCTATTTTGTTTTATTCATTTATAAGAATCATTAGGGGTGCAAATCATTGATGCATATCTTTTAGACAATTGTTTCCAAAACGCACTTTGAGCAATTGTATTAGTGTAAAATAATTATACTTTATTTTTTTAAATCATACAATATAGCTCAGTATTTGTATTATCTATTTTATAGTATTTTTTTGCCCATCTTTAGCAATTGTGCCAATAATTTTGGAGGTGACTATTTGATTGTAGCAACTTTTAGAGGTTCAGATCTACTGGTTTAACGGTGTAAAAGGGTTTACCCCACACATTTGCTGAATGGCTTCAGAAGTGATGAGCAACCTTAATCAGGAACTTAGCATAATGGCTAAGGTATCGGGTTGACATTGGACCGGGATTCAGTCGGTTAGGGCTTCCCTGAATTCACTGCAGTGTCTTTGAAGTCATATTCTTTAAAGATCTATGGGTACATCAGCAGGAAATCTTACAGATTACACATTTAGGTCTAGCAGCTATGTTTTGATTGAGTCAAAGTAGTTTTAGCTTAATTGCACTATTTTCACTCTATAGCTTTCTCTTTAACATACAGTGGGGCAAAAAAGTATTTAGTCAGCCACCAATTGTGCAAGTTCTCCCACTTAAAAAGATGAGAGAGGCCTGTAATTTTCATCATAGGTACACTTCAACCATGACAGACAAAATGAGAAAAACAATTCCAGAAAATCACATTGTAGGATTTTCAATGAATTTATTTGAAAATTATGGTGGAAAATAAGTATTTGGTCACCTACACTGCTCAAAAAAATAAAGGGAACACTTAAACAACACAATGTAACTCCAAGTCAATCACACTTCTGTGAAATCAAACTGTCCACTTAGGAAGCAACACTGATTGACAATTAATTTCACATGCTGTTGTGCAAATGGAATAGACAACAGGTGGAAATTATAGGCAATTAGCAAGACATCCCCCAATAAAGGAGTGGTTCTGCAGGTGATAACCACAGACCACTTCTCAGTTCCTATGCTTCCTGGCTGATGTTTTGGTCACTTTTGAATGCTGCCGGTGCTTTCACTCTAGTGGTAGCATGAGACGGAGTCTACAACCCACACAAGTGGCTCAGGTAGTGCAGCTCATCCAGGGTGGCACATCAATGCAAGCTGTGGCAAGAAGGTTTGCTGTGTCTGTCAGCGTAGTGTCCAGAGCGCTACCAGGAGACAGGCCAGTACATCAGGAGACGTGGAGGAGGCCGTAGGAGGGCAACAACCCAGCAGCAGGACCGCTACCTCCGCCTTTGTGCAAGGAGGAGCACTGCCAGAGCCCTGCAAAATGACCTCCAGCAGGCCACAAATGTGCATGTGTCTGCTCAAACGGTCAGAAATCGACTCCATGAGGGTGGTATGAGGGCCCGATGTCCACAGGTGGGGGTTGTGCTTACAGCCCAACACCGTGCAAGACGTTTGTCATTTGCCAGAGAACACCAAATTCGCCACTGGCGCCCTGTGCTCTTCTCAGATGAAAGCAGGTTCACACTGAGCAAATGTGACAGACATGACAGTCTGGAGACGCAGTGGAGAACGTTCTGCTGCCTGCAACATCCTCCAGCATGAGGTTTGGCGGTGGGTCAGTCATGGTGTGGGGTGGGGTGGGGTGGCATTTCTTTGGGGGGCCGCACAGCCGTCCATGTGCTCGCCAGAGGTAGCCTGACTGCCATTAGGTACCGAGATGAGATCCTCAGACCCCTTGTGAGACCATATGCTGGTGCGGTTGGCCCTGGGTTCCTCCTAATGCAAGACAATGCTAGACCTCATGTGGCTGGAATGTGTCAGCAGTTCCTGCAAGAGGAAGGCATTGATGCTATGGACTGGCCCGCCCGTTCCCCTGTAGCCTGTAGCGGTTTTCCACTTTAATTTTGAGTGTGACTCCAAATCCAGACCTCCATGGGTTGATAAATTTGATTTCCATTGATAATTTTTGTGTGATTTTGTTGTCAGCACATTCAACTATGTAAAGAAAAAAGTATTTAATAAGAATATTTCATTCATTCAGATCTAGAATGTGTTATTTTAGTGTTCCCTTTATTTTTTTGAGCAGTGTACAAACAAGCAAGATTTCTGGCTCACACAGAACTGTAACTTCTTCTTTAAGAGACTCCTCTGTCCTCCACTCGTTACCTGTATTAATGGCACCTGTTTGAACTTGTTATCAGTATAAAAGACACCTGTCCACAACCTCAAACAGTCACACTCCAAACTCCACTATGGCCAAGACCAAAGAGCTGTCAAAGGACACCAGAAACAACATTTTAGACCTGCTCCAGGCTGGGAAGACTGAATCTGCAATAGGTAAGCAGCATGGTTTGAAGAAATCAACTGTGGGAGCAATTATTAGGAAATGGAAGACATACAAGACCACTGATAATCTCCCTCGATCTGGGGCTCCACGCAAGATCTCACCCCGTGGGGTCAAAATGATCACAAGAACGGTGAGCAAAAATCAGAGAACCACACGGGGGACCTAGTGAATGACCTGCAGAGAGCTGGGACCAAAGTAACAAAGCCTACCATCAGTAACACACTACGCCGCCAGGGACTCAAATCCTGCAGTGCCAGACGTGTCCCCCTGCTTAAGCCAGTACATGTCCAGGCCCGTCTGAAGTTTGCTAGAGAGCATTTGGATGATCCAGAAGAAGATTGGGAGAATGTCATATGGTCAGGTGAAACCAAAATATAACTTTTTGGTAAAAACTCAACTCGTCGTGTTTGGAGGACAAAGAATGCTGAGTTGCATCCAAAGAACACCATACCTACTGTGAAGCATGGGGGTGGAAACATCATGCTTTAGGACTGTTTTTCTGCAAAGGGACCAGGACGACTGATCCGTGTAAAGGAAAGAATGAATGGGGCCATGGATCGTGAGATTTTGAGTGAAAACCTCCTTCCATCAGCAAGGGCATTGAAGATGAAACGTGGCTGGGTCTTTCAGCATGACAATGATCCCAAACACACCGCCCGGGCAACGAAGGAGTGGCTTCGTAAGAAGCATTTCAAGGTCCTGGAGTGGCCTAGCCATACTCCAGATCTCAACCCCATAGAAAATCTTTGGAGGGAGTTGAAAGTCCGTGTTGCCCAGCAACAGCCCCAAAATATCACTGCTCTAGAGGAGATCTGCATGGAGGAATGGGCCAAAATACCAGCAACAGTGTGTGAAAACCTTGTGAAGACTTACAGAAACCGTTTGACCTCTGTCATTGCCAACAAAGGGTATATAACAAAGTATTGAGATAAACTTTTGTTATTGACCAAATACTTATTTTCCACCATAATTTGCAAATCAATTCATAAAAAAATCATACAATGTGATTTTCTGGATTTTTTCCTTCTCATTTTGTCTGTCATAGTTGAAGTGTACCTATGATGAAAATTACAGGCCTCTCATCTTTTTAAGTGGGAGAACTTGCACAATTGGTGGCTGACTAAATACTTTTTTGCCCCACTGTACTTTGAATCAGAGATGTGAGTGTTTTATTAACGACACTAATTTGGAATGACAATCCGACATCATTTAATACTTCATATGTCCTCAGAAAACAGAACTACACAATTCATTCATATTACGATAATGTTGTAACCTTTATTAAAAATTGTAAAAACTGCTACAGTTTACTTGTATTTAAAAAAAAGCTAAATTTACTCTAGCTCATGGTCACAAATGTCAAATGTACAGTACTTATTTATCAAAAAGAAATGTGAGATCTCCCACCTCATGTCTGTTTAATCAGCAATCAGTTGTATTCTCACAATATTAACTTGTGCCTGAGTGCAGGCTTTGAACGCGATTAAAAAAAATAAAAAATTGTTGGAATAGGTCAGCTGAATAGCACAATTCTTTACATGTTCTCAGTTTGTTTTGAATAAGAAAGTAATTACTTCACTAAAAGTATGCATGAAAGTCCGGAAACTCATTACGATTTCAAAATATCAATTCATGTCAGAAAGCTGAAAAGCTTCTACAACCTTAAGTATTACCAAGGTTTAACGCCACCATATGTTTACACTTAATAAATAAAATAGGCTAAAAGTCATAACATAACATGAGAAATATACCCATTACAATTCTTCATTTGTAATGAGACAAATATAAGAACATATGTTATTTCTAATAGAAAACAAATGGCACCACATGCTAGGCTGTGAGGTTAAGCTAGCTGTGGTGCAAAAACAAACTGTATGGCTCAAGAAGGCAATGTGTTCATAAGGAATACTGTACATGGTGCATATACTGTAGAACCAAACCATAGACCAAGACAAGGCGTCACATTGTGAGCATACTGAACGCAATTCATGTTTTCGACAATGCATCTTTACTCTTGTAGCTCAAAGACACAACCAAAGTTAAACCTTTGGAAGACAACAGGTAAATTAGAGCTTTTGTGCAATTGTTCTGGATATAGAAATATAGAAAAAAAAAAGAACAATTCCCAGACTGTCTCTTTAGTAAAAAAATATATATGTGTATATTTATACAGAAACGTTTTAACAATATTTTTCTTATATATATTTATAAAGAAAATATGTATAGTTCATGTAAATATGTTGTGCTGCTCTGAATTGATGTAGTGTAATAAGTACAATAAATTAAACCAGAAACAACATAAAAAAACAGAAGAGAGAACACACTCAAATACAAACATAAAGAAAGTATACATAAGAAAAAGGATGGTGAACTTGAGAAAGCGTGAACCTTTTCAGATGAACATTTCATTGCACGGAGATGGATTTCACTCAGTTTCCATAGAGGAAAGTGTGTAAATACTGTATGTCCGCACATACAAGACAAAAAGGCAGTGGCACAAGATCAATGAAACAGTATTGGAGTTTTAAGTCTGTAAGCTATGAGCCCACAATGATCTCCATAATGTGGTCAAGTTCATTGAGATCGGCTCTACAGCTGGAGTTGGACACAGAGCCGTGTGAGGAGGCCAAGCTGTCCAGAAAGTCGTAAGGCCCCATCTTGGGGGCACTCTGCATGCCTGTCAGCATGGTGTCCAAATCATAATATGAGGCATCAACGTCAGAGAACAGCTCCTCTAGTGCCGGGTCTGACCCGGGGGCACCGTTCTTGATCTCAAAAGTCCCAAACACCTGCCCCGTTGCCATTTTAGCCCCCTCCCCAGACCTCGTCCCCTCCTCGTCCCCCATACCTGAGTCTTTGCTGACCCCATCCTCCACTCTCAGTTCCCCCCTGTCCCAGCAGTGGCCAATGGTCCCCAACAGGAGGGCCGGGGACCTGTCGCCAACCACCACAGAACACAGTGCCTTGTCCGTCACCACTTCCTCCTCACGGCAGCCGTCGTAGCCCATCACTGAGTATAGCCTAGGCCCACCGTCCTGCTGCTCCAGCGACTGGCACAGAACCTCGGTGTCCACCAAGCGGTCAGATGGGCCATGGCCAGAGCCACCTAAGGCCTCTGTGACCACCTGCCAGCTGCCGTCGTGGGCCATCTCCTCCTGGATCTGGCGCACCGTGTTGGCGATGAGCACCGAGCGACACAGGTTGGGCTCCGCCAGCATGTGGCACAGCTGCAGCTTGAGCAGGGACATGTCCAGCAGGGACTGGCGCTGCAGGCTATAGGATGCCGCCACCGCCTTGTTGTCCACACCATCAGAGAACTTGCGTTTGGTGCCTTTGGAGTACATGTTAGCCCTGTAGAGGGAGCCAAGTAGCACTTTGGTTAGAACATATAAAGCTTTTTAAGAAGTAACCTTTTCCATTCAGTTGTTTTGCAAGTTATGCTTAGTTATTTCAGTGTTTTATATTGTTTGGTAAAGATGCCAAAAGTGCACGTCCTATTTACTTACAGTAATAAGATTTCTTAATAAAACACACTAGAATATCAGGATTAGGATTTCAAAAGGTTTTGACAATTTGCTAATGCTAGAATTGAAATGTTCAACTTGAGTGCACCTGAAAATCTAAGATATTATGAATAATGTACTTGTGTGTTCATTTACTTTTCTCTACCTTTCCTACGGCGATGCACAGGCATATATATGGAGCGGCTTCCTCTTTTTCTCATTGCTTCCGCATGTTACTGAAAAACTGCTTCGGTTCTTAACTCTCCTTCAGGTCTTTTCAGACAGACCTGCAAGGTGCCTGCTGAGTGGAACATCCAACTTAGATCGCCACACTGATAAGATGGTACAGTTTGCTACCATTATTCTCGGGATTGGAGAACACTCTAGCTCTCCAGTCTTGAAACGGGAAGCAAACTCAAAGCTTGTTTGTGTGCTACAGTAGAGAGAAAGAAAGAGGAACAATGCCAGTAAGGCATTTGTCTGAAGTGATAGGATCTTTGTTGATTATCCGACATCCATTGAGCACATCTTGCAATATGACATTTTAGTAAATGCCTGTTAAGACAAAGGGATTCAAAAATACATTTCTGTTTACAGACAAAACAGAGTGACATCAACTTCAAACCAGGATTATTTAAAAAAAAACTTCCTAGTTAATGTATCAAGAGCATATTCCGACCAATGTCAGTATTTGTAAATCATTATCATAAGTACATATCCCTAAAACAAATATGAACACAGACTTGCTGGAGCCATTTGCAAGAAAAGCGAAACATGAAGAAGTGGAAATTGGACCTTTATCAATTCTAACATAGTGCCTTAAACAGAAAAAGAGATCCCACTCCCGATGCAAGCATTTTGTAATATTAACCCCAAAAAATTCAGCTGAGTAAAGATAAAATGGCAGACACACACACTGAAAATGGCTAATGGCTAAACAGCACTTTGTACATACATCCAGTGCTGAGACGAGTGTTGGACACTTGCCTCCAGCCACGGCGGCCTGCCAACCAGGGCGGCGGGAGCCTAAAAGTGACAAACATCCAGCTAGAGCAGGGAGAACACATGATAGTCACCAGCACGTCAATGCACATTACATACAAAGTCACTGGGTGACTTGTGTGTGTGCAGAAGGGGGGAGAGGGTGATACACTAGAACTCGGCTACTGGGACCAGGTGCTGTGGAACTGTAAAAGGCTATGAGCAGCTACAAATAACAACGCCCGCTTTTACCTCCTCAATGCAAATTGTTTGTGTCACATTGCATTGGGTGAGAACCTGAAGGTTGCTCCAGCTTCAGGACGATGGAAGGACAAGGAGCAGTATGCATTGTTTTGTAGACCAAACCAACAAAATGTTAGTTGCAGGCAAAAACGAAGAATCACACACTGTAATGCAAAAAAATATTTTCATATTGAAGGGTGGAATTTGTATGCAGATGGAGCTGATTTGTTTGATAGTCACAAAGATCACAGGAGAAAATCTTGTTCGCTATAAGGATAACACATTGAGGGAGAGGGGTCAGTCACGGTTGAAAAGAAGGCATGGGAGATCAGCCTACCTGACAAATATGACCCCATTTTTGCCACACTTCTGAAATGGTGAAGTCTGCAAATGATGAGCATTTTCCATGGTAAGTAAACTCCCAGCTACCTCGTGTATGGCAAATCACAACAAAAACATGATTACCATGAATGATTTTCAAATTGCCTGAAGTGGATTGGAATTTGTTTGTAACATACTGTTTTTTTTTTAAGTAAAAATGTTTATTGTAAATTAGGACAGCAGAGTTTCCTCTTGAGTTTGCTTTGACAGTGACATTAAACTCCAAGAGGGCCATAAAGGATTGATAGGCTTGAAAAATTATTGCTTGTATCGCGATTAAAAAATAAATAAGTATAACCATTCGTTTGAAATCAACCTTGTACTGTAGTAGTTATAGAAAAACAAATTTCAATAAGCAACTAGTCTTCTGGCCCCATATGATAATTTGACCTCTACACGAGTGGATGTAAATTCAACTTTTTGTTTTATTTAACTAGGAAAGTCAGTAAAGAACTAATTCTTATTTACAAATGACGGCCTACACTTGCACAAATTAAACCTAGTATCTTCAGTTGTCTTGAAAAGTAAAAAAAAAATCAATTCCAGCATGCCATCCTCCAGGCCCGTTACATTGGCAGAGTGGTGAATAACATACAGTGTCTGACGCATACAAATACCGATATTTCTATCAAAATGGTACTTGCTATCCGGGATCCTTGTGACGTCCAACTCTGGCATCATCCCATTGAAATGTAAACGGGTTATTGTGGGTTGGGTTATGGTTTAGGGTAGAGATGTCACAAGGACCCCAGATAGCACAAACAAACATGCCTCCCTCCTGTGGAAGATCAACCCAGCTAAAGTTACTTCTCCCTTCCCCCCACCTTACTTACAGTCACAATGCTGATTCATCGGAATAGGCCTACCTACCTACTCTGGCTACAATCAGCGCATTCCTCTGCCCAGGCGTTGCTGACGCCTGCCAGATCGTACAACGCCTGGATCGGTATTTGACTTATCAGCTAACCACATATGTTATAGCAATCTGTCAGTCGATAATATGGCACACAACCCGTGGTTGATGGACGCAATGTTTGAACAGGGGAACACGAACATAGTAAAATAGCAGTAAAAAAAATAAAAAATAAAAAAAAATGAATCGACGTGAGACTAGAAGCGGGGTAAATGTCGCATGCTTCCCTGTCTAAACAGTTTGCATATATATATATATATATATATATATATATATATATGACAGTTTTCTTCGTTTTGGTGTTCGTGCACACAAATTATTGCTGCAGTTTGAACTTCTGTAGCCGAATTCTACGCCCCTTCGTCGGTTATTGGTCAACAGTACTACTCCTAGCAGGAGTGGGAACTAAGGACCGGATTTTTGAATTGTTTGTCATTCAACGAGAGACTACTAGTTTTTAGTTTATGCATTTTTTTTTTCACTTGAGAAATACTGCACAAAAACGTTAGTAAAATGTTTAATTGCCCGCATGCTTCCCATCAGAGTGCATTAGGAAAGTATTAAGACCTTGTCTCATTCTAAAATGGCTTGAATATTTTTTCCATCAATCTACCCACAATAACCTATGACATAAAAACACTTTTTTAGACATGTTAGTAAATTTATATTTTTTTAAATCCCCAGAAATATCACATTTACATAAGTATTCAGACCATTTACTCAGTACTTTGTTGAAGCACATTCGGCAGCAATTACAGCCTAAAGTCTTCTTGGGTATCACACTACAAGCTTGCCACACCTGTATTTGGTGAGTTTTTCCCCATTCTTCTCTGCAGATGCTCTCAAGCTCTGTCAGGTTGGATGGGGAGTGTCCCTGCACAGCTATTTTCAGGTCTCTCTGGGTTCAAGTCCAGGCACTGGCTTGGTCACTCAAGGACATTCAGAGACTTGTCCCGAAGCCACTCCTGCGCTGTCTTGGATGTGTGCTTAGGGTCGTTGTTCTACTTGGAAGTTGAACTTTCGCCCCAGTCTGAGGTCTGGAGCAGGTTATCATCAAGGATCTCGCTTTACTTTGCTTAATTCATCTTTCGCTCAATCCTGACTAGCCTCCCAGTCCCTGCCGAAAAACATTCCCCCAGCATGGTGCTGCAACCACCATGCTTCACCGTAGGGTTGGTGCCAGGTTTCCTCCATATGTGACGTTTGGCATTCAGGCCAAAGAGTTCAATCTTAGTTTCATCAGACCATCAGAGTCCTTAGGTACTCCCTGACCAAGGCCCTTCTCCCCCGATTGCTCAGTTTGACCAGGGGCCAGGTCTAGGAAGAGTCTTGGCGGTTCAAAACTTCTTCCATTTAAGAATGATGAAGGCCACTATGTTCTTGGGGACCTTCAATGCTGCAGACATGTTTTGGTACCCTTCACCAGATCTGTGCCTCGACTCAATCCTGTCTCGGAGCTCTACGGACCATTCCTTCAACCCCATGGCTTGGTTTTTGCTCTGACATGCACTGGTCAACCTTGGGACCTTATATAGACAGGTGTGTGCCTTTCCAAATAATGTCCAATCAATTAAATTTACCACAGGTAGACTCCAATCAAGTTAGTAGATCAATGGAAACAGGATTCATCTGAGCTCAATTTCGAGTCTCATAGCAAAGGGTGTGAATACTTATATAAATAAGGTATGTTTTTTATTTTTAATACATTTGCAAACTTTTCTAAAAAACTGTTTTTGCTTTGTCATAGGGTATTGTGTGTAGATTGAGGATTTTTTTACATTTTATTTAATCCATTTTAGAATAAGGCTGTAACGTAATATTTTAGAATAAGGCTGTAACGTACTTTCCGAATGCACTGGATTATGACATTTTGTTAGTTTTGTTCTTCGGCAAGGGTTTTTTGGCTGTTCGTGCACAAAAAAACAATTCTCCAGGCAAGCTGAACTTCGGTAGCTGAAGTCTACACCCTTTCGTCGGTCATTGGTCAACAGTAGGGATTATTCAATTAAGTGTTTGTCTTTTCTCGATAGATGAGAAATACTGCATTAAACATCTTAGTTAGATGCAGTGGCATGTATTCATTGATGCCAATGGAAGCCAGGTTTCCCCTAAAAATGTACCCCCCCCCTCAGAAATATAACATCAAATTATTTATCTTTCGTCTCTCTGAGTTTCATAATTTTCCTTCAATTCGCACAGGAGAAAGCATCCGAATGAGCGAAACAGATTAGCCAATCAGCGTTGAGCTAAACTATGCAAGCTCAACTGTGAATGGTCCTGGCGAAAAATATTAAGTGTCAAGGGAAGCCAGCTTGGATTTGGCTTCTTTCCTATCAAATCCCTTTGAGCATACGTCATTAACAGAAACAACTTGAATTGTTGCATCTCATTGTGTTGTTGTCCTCCGGGGGCTAGCTAGCTAAAATTGACCCTTCCCTAAATTAGCCATGGATTGAGATTTTTTTAATGGTTTTTATTATTATTTAACCTTTATAGGGATTTGGACTTGTGGTTTTACTTAATACTCCGTACTCGCCGATGATTATAATGGCGATTGTGATCCAACCTTTAATTCATACATTGTTGTGCACCTGGCCTGAGAGGATGGAAGTTCAATATGTACAGTAGCTAGATGTAGAAGGCTTGCCTAGGACAACAAAAAATACAAGCGTGTACTGTATGACAGTGATATACCGTTTCATCAACATGAGAGGACGACATTGGCGTTTCTCTACAAGTAGGGTGAGTCAACATGTTTTTCTACTTGCACAATGCACAGACGCGTGCGCAAACAGAAATCAGAACTATGGACAGCCACATCATATTTAGCTGATGTTGATTGGACTAAATCGTTTTTTGGTATCTTTTAGTTGTCACTGCATTAGACTAAGCAGAGGTGATTTGATGATGTTGAAGTTGAAATGGTGCTGGAATAGTGGAGGCAGCTCCTGTTTTCTTTGTGACTTGTGGTAACACCGAGGTTCTAAATCAGTAGTTTAGTGGTCCAAAAATGTTGGAAACATTACCTACAGTATTGTTAAGCGAGTTAATGTAACCGACTGTTACATGAAATATGTGTGGTCGACTTCACCGGACATAGGTTATCCGGTTTTGTTATTAAACAAAGGTGTGGTTGAATTTATTCTGCCACTGTCTTATGGTCACTGCCTTTAGGCCTAATATATATCACATTCACAAGGCATATGAATTAACAGCAAACACTGCAATTAAACAAACAGTGTAAGTTGTTATATGGCTTTTGGGGGGGCTTCTCCAGTGATTTTACCCATGCACTGCAACTGGTTAGATGTAAAATTGAGCAACTAAGATCTCCTTGGCATAACTCAACAAATCGGTCATACATATTTAAGGTTATCTTAGATGAATTCTGACTATTTTGAGGAAGCGAATACTGGCTACATACAGCGTTCCAAGATGGATAAACAGTATTATTGCTGCTTTTCTCATTTTTCAAGCAAAAGTCTTAAGGGAGTATGCAAGCACACTCGTTTCTGTTTGACTAGGCGCCAGCCAAACCGAAGCATGCAGAAGCCTTAAGACCCTTAAAAAAAAGGTCAAAATGAATTACAGATTTCTTGATTTTGTCTTCAATTAATTTTTACTAGTTAATTTTTACTAGTTTGAGGAGGTGGCTGGTTATGTTGTTGCTACGGCGTCTCAAGAGGCAAACAATGTAATATTTGTCAAGCAAAGGTATTTTAAGAGAGTATACGAGGTACAGACGTTCGTGACACCTAGCTGAGTTGTGCTATAAGCACGCTTAAGCTAGTATGCGGGCGCCTTAACTGAGCAATATTATGAAACAACAAAACCTGGTCCAACACGACAGTATACTTAATAATGGTTTGTGTGTTGTCCCCTTAACTTACTTTTCAGAAGCAAACATAGGAACTTAAGAGGGAATGGGAAGCGACAGAGAGGAAGCCATTTTGAATGTACCAGCTACTTTTGTTAACTTCGCTCGTTAAACACCAGTTAAGATGTATCCCGCTAGACCACGTCTGGATGAAGCACATCAAAGTGCTGATTACCAGGCTACTGGCGACAAGAGGTTACAATGTAACACATATCTGTGGAACGTTGAGCGAGAAATACCGCTCGTGAACTTCCGCATTGAGCACTTGCGTTCGAAATCGACCGCGCATTTGTAACACATTCGAACGGTATTTTATTTATAAAAATACATGTTAAAAAAAATACCATTAACTGGTTACACTCAACACACATTACTTAATTCATATTTCTATTCCTTTGTCTTACCTTTACAGAATCAGCTTTTTTAGCCGAGGGTTCATGTGCTCTTCGTGAATAAACGAATTAAAGGCGCAGCTCTCTCAGCTTCTCTGGATACAGACTGTATTCGAGGCACTGCTGCCAGGCAGCCAGATGCAGCAGAGGGAAGGGTGAAGTGGGCGGACACATGGATCTTGATCGACAGGCCGTCGCTTGAACTGGGGAAAACATGAACAAAAGCCACACTGAATAAACAGATTGCACCACGGGTCCACAGACATCTGACACAATACCCGCTCTGTTTGGGAAACATTTGAGGCTTACTGAATCTAAAATTAAACACAACTAGCTTGGATGGAAATGAAGGAAGAGATTGAACATTAAGGTAGAAATATTTATCAGCCAAGTAATAGGTAAATAAACTATTTTAACTCAGGGCCAGGCTACATAGCCTAAATATAGGAGACGGAATGGAGCCATCATCAGACCTTTACAAAAGTATCAAGAAATTCAACAGTGAACAAAATAAAACAATGTTGTTATTTCAACACATCAATAAACACATACATATTTCAAAACATAAGAAAAATGTGATGAAACTAGGCTGCATTCTAGGCCACTGTCCAACCCAACGGGTCTGACCAGATAGTATATCAGAAAATGACCACTGTGTAATTTGTAAATCCTCCAAAAACGGGGTTTCCATTACTCTGTTCAGGACTGTATTTGCTTAAAAATGCATATTAAGCTATTCTTATTGTGTGAGTAGTGATTACACCCCCCAACATATGTCCCATCTTTGCCTGTCAGCACACAGAAAGGGCAATGACAGCAGAACCACGGACAAGACTGAGGTGCGACAACAAAGGCGACACTAAAAGGCGCTTCATTGTCAATCCGACTTCTGCATTTGCCATACAGCATGTACTGCGATGCGGCCTCCGCAGAAGTCAGACCAAACATACTTTTTGCGCTTCGCGGAGTAGCCCAGCATAAATTGTCTGTAAAGCAAGAGAGAGCTTGTGTGGGATGCTCCTGACAGTAATAAAGAACATTATTAACACCTTTTTTTTTTTATTAGCATAAAGGCGTCCGCAAACGAGGTTAAGATTGCACCTAGCAGAACTCAACTAGGCGAAGCGAACGTCTGTGCCTCACATACTCCATTAAAAAGGCCTTTGGTTGAAAAACTAGAAAAAAAGTGGCAATATTACTGTTTGTCCCTCTTGCAACACCATTCCAACAACACATAAAGAAACACTTCCTTAAAATAGTCAGAATGAATCTAAGATAAATCAAGACATTTGCCATTCATTTTAATGTGTTTGTAGAGGTCTTTAGTCTTGCCATTTTGCGTCTAACTATGTTTGGTGCAGTATTTCTCAAGTGAAAACATTTGCATGAAAACTAGTAATCTCTAGTGGAATGACAACAAACACTACATATTGCTGACCAATCCCCGGCAAAGGGGTGTAGACTTCGGCGACTGAACTTCGATTTGCCTCAAGAAAGAAATGGTGCAGGAAAATCCGGGAAAAAAACCTGCTTCTACTGGGAAGCATACAGTAAATTTAACAGTGCACATCCATAAAAGTGGCCCAGGAAATTCGACAAAATTGACACGTCAGTTTGTGTATTCAATTTAATCTTATGCTGATTTGAAACAAAATATTGTGGCTATTCTGTTGTCTACTTATTTCATATGAGCCTTTAGACATTCTTCTAAAATCCCTCGACTACCCAACATTACTGAACCTAATTGGTTATACAAGTATTGTCAGTGGCCATGAGGATAATATTTGAAATGGATCATAGAGAAAGACGTGAAGAAAGGGTTAGTGCTACCCGGAATCCTTGAGACATCCCTACCCTACCCTAGCCATAACAATTACCTAACCTTAATGATTTTACATTTCTACTTCTATGGGGTGACGTCAGAGTTGTACGTCCCAAGGATGCCGGATTGCAAGGACCATGTAGAAAGTCTAGCGTTGTATGTACTGTATGACGATTGGTCTAAGGCAGTGGTTCCCAACCTTTTCCCGTTACTGTACCACCAACTTAATTTTGCTCTGCCTGGAGTACTCCTAAAGTACCCCCTCATTTGCATTTTACCAGTAGGCCTATGGTCTCATGAATCTTCTCAAGTACCCACCCCTCAAGTACCCAGTCCTAGTACCCCTGGTTGATATATATATTTTTTTTTTAACTCTGTGTGCAACTGCTAATACAGAAAAAAAAACACAAGGCACCTATTTAAAGAGAATCTTAACTTGAGCTCAGAAGTGGATCAACAATGGTTACAATAGACCTAGGCCTAGTTTTACAACTTGTCTTTAATTTTTTTTATTTTATTCATTGTTATTAGACAGTAGTTCCCATATTATAGTGCATTCAAAAAGTATTCAGACCCCTTTCACTTATTCCACATTTTGTCACACTACAGCCTCATTCTAAAATTGATGAGAAAAATGTGTATTTAATCCATCTACACACAATACCCGACAAAGCAAAAACAGCTCATAGTCAGGATTATGTTGAGGCACAGATCTGGGGAAGGGTACCAACACATTTCTGTAGCATTGAAGGTCCCCAAGAACACATTGGCCTCCATCATTCTTAAATAGAAGAAGTTTGGAACCACCAAGACTCTTCCTAGAGCTGGCCGCATGGCCAAAAATAGCAATTGGGAAGAAGGGCCTTGGTCAGGGAGGTGACCATGAATCCGATGGTCACTCTGACAGAGCTCCAGAGTTCTTCTGTGGAGATGGGAGAACCCTACAGAAGGACAACCATCTCTGCAGCCCTCCACCAATCAGGCCTTTATGGTAGAGTGGCCAGACAGAAACCACTCCTCAGTAAAAGGCACATGACAGGCTGCTCTGAGTTTGCCAAAAGGCACCTAAAGGATTCTCAGAACATGAGAAACAAGATTCCTGGTCTGATGAAACCAAAATTGAACTCTTTGGCCTGAATGGCAAGTGTCATGTCTGGAGGAAACTAGGCACCACTCATCACCTGGCCAATACCATCCTTACGGTGATGCGTGGTGGTGGCAGCATGAGGATGTTTTTCAGCGGCACGACAAGGAGGCCAGGGGTTAGATGAATGTAGCAAAGTACAGAGAGATCTTTGATGAAAACCTGCTCCAGAGCACCCAGGACCTCAGACTGGGGAGGAGGTTCACCTTCCAACAGGACAACGACCCTAAGCACACACAGCCAAGACAACGCAGGAGTGACTTTGGGACAAGTCTCTGAATGTCATTGAGTGGCCCATCCAGATCCCAGACTTGCACCTGATCGAACATCACTGGAGAGACCTGAAAATAGCTATGCAGGGAACTTCCCCATCCAACTTGACATAGATTGAGAGGATCTGCAGAGAAGAATGGGAGAAACGTCCCAAACACAGGTGTGGCAAGCTTGTAGTGTCATACCCAAGAAGACTTGAGGCTGTAATTGCTGCCAAAGGTGCTTCAACAAAGTACTGAGTGAAGGATCTGAATACTTATGCAAATATGATATTTAATTTTATTTTTTTTTTAATACATTTTCAAATTTAAATAAAAAAAAAATCAGTTTTTGCTTTGTCATTATGGGGTATTGTGTGTAGATTGAGGAGGGAAGGGGGGTACAATTGAATCCAGTTTAGAAAAAGGCTGTAACGTAACTAAATGTGTAAAAAGTGAAAGGGTCTGAATATTTTCCGAATACACTGTATTCTTGTTACTAAGTATTGTTTGTGTGTTTTGAGTTTTTTCATTTGGGGACTTGAAAAAGACAGGGGACTTCTCAAGAGATTTTATCCTGCTAAATGTCTAATAAATAGACAAAAAAAGACTTCTGCCCCAAGTTGTTGACAGCGTTTCTGAAAAATATCAGTCTAACTGAATGGATGCAGGTTGGGAGCTGGCTGAACAAGTTTTCTAAGTCTTTGTATTTGCCTGACTTGGTTATTTTGCATGATTATTATGCGCTAGCTGCCTGTCTACTTCAGACTCACTCATCATCCAACCTGCAGACTAGAGGAAGCATTTGCGCTACCTACACTACACAGCGTTTAAGACAGGACGTGCTATATCTCTCTTTTAGTACCACTTTAGTAGCCCAATGATTAGACTCTATGGAATTTCTGAATGGCACCAAACGGCCTTCTCAATCCTTATCGGGTTTGAAACATTAGGGAAAATGTGACAGTTTTGAGCAGGAACTAAGCCTATTTGAGGTAGACAATGTTGAATAGATAATGTTTTGAGGAGCCCAACTTCATTGTTCTCATATATTCTGTCTATACCTGTATTGGACTAGGATAACAAATTAAGAGCAACCACACCAGCCCTGAAATGAGGGCAAGCCACTTAGTTATGAGTTACCAATTAGTTTTCTGTCTCCATCTAGTGGCATGATAACAACTTCATGTACATTCTTCAACTCAGATACTGTTAGCCAAAACACCTCAGAACAGATGAAGAACAAACCGTTACCCCAGCTGGACAGAGGTATTGGTTTGTATTGTATGTACTTTCTAATGATAGGTCTGTGATAATAAATACAATAACAATATATACCTATTCATTTACCCATTTTCCATCAGTCCACTCATCCATCTGTCCATCTACCCACCCATTTATTTATCGGTGTGTGTTCTTTTGCCAAGGATTTTTTTTCTCGTTTCATGAGGTAACTGTCTCTAACCTCAATCCTGTCACCCGTAGGTTGTGCGCGCTTTTGTTCCAGTCAAGAAGTATTAACACACCAGCTAATTAAGGGGTTGATGATTAGTCCATTTGTTTAATCAGGTGTGTTAGTACTTGGTTGCAACAAAAACCTGCACACCTTGTTATTGTTCCCCAGGTTCAGGCTGAAGAACGATGGACTACCACCACCACATGTCATTGTCAACACATACTGGTACTGCTTGTACCTCGGGTTAGCCAGTAGGGGGAGAAACAGGTCCATAAGATAGCAAAATGTAGAAATATGTTTGACCCAATTTTCTTTTCCTAAAGACTATTGTGATCCAATACATAAAGGTTTACCCATAAGCACACATCTGGGATTTGGGTTGGGTTGGCGGATGTTTGCTGTAACATCTTGGACGTAAAATGCAAAACTGAGTAAGAACATCAAGTTGGTCCCGGCGGTCCCCAATTGACAATCTATCCTTCCTTCACCTATATTATTAAACTTTCTATCGAGCACACCTGTTTTTGTGAGCTTTTTTAGCTATTTATTTTATGTTAAACAGCAGAAGTATAAAGACATTATTGAAATATCTTGTTTCCTTATGCAATGACTGAATAGTCTGTCTATGATATACTGTACCTGAAGCATAATCTTTACATACAGATAGTAGCTGTAGCATTTGCATGCTCATTTCACAGTTGTTCATGCTTGCCTGAGATCCTGTGCATTTGGGGAATCATCCTTTGGGAAAGGAGGAAGCTTTTTCCAAGGAATAACAGAGGATCCGAGAGTGAGATTGTGTTTCCCGGGGCTAAAGTCAGTGGGAGCCCACGCTTGTTTGTGCATTAAAAATGCATGCCTTTCAGGAAAAAGGAAGACATAATGGAGGGTGCCATGAAAGAGAGAGAGAAGCAGCAGAAAGAACAAAAGAGCCTCAGAGACAAGAGAGATCAGTAGGAGTAGGGAAGAGAGAGTGTGTAAAACAAACACCTTGGTAAACTGACAAACTTGACCTCAAACAGCAGAGAAGTGGGTCCGTGTGAGAGATGTCACCACTATGCAAAGCAAGCAGATGCCTTCTGTGGGAAGAGGAAGAGTTAAAGTGAGTTTCATGCCAAGGTAGGTCCTTAAAAAGACCCCTCCCAACACACCACATGCTATACAAAGCTACTTTAGAAACTGGTTATTTTTTGAGTTTTTGAATGTTTTCCATCTGTATCATACAGATCAGTCAATGAACTTTCATTCTATTGAACCATCATCAAGCAAGCCCTTGACCTGTCGAAGTGCTGTATTGGAAGACGTGCATTCCCGTGGGTCCCTATAGAGAAACCCAGCTTTAAGAATTCCACCATTCATGCATTATGATATGATCAAGCCAAGATTGGACTCTTCATCATGGACTGTTATGTGAGAAGTTGAAACAGGTCACGATTAAGAAAATTGTTCCCTTTGAATTACAAGTCTCAAAATAAGAAGCCAGGTTATACAGTTTGACCTGTAGTTCTTCATAGGAAATGTATGGCCCTACATGATCTATAGGATATTCCTTCTGAACAGGGAACTAGGGTTGCTAATCCTCCCGGGTTTGGCTTGGAGTCTTCCAGAATTGGCTTTAAATGGGCAATCTGCAGTTCAGACAACAACAAAACAGTCAACCTGCCCCTGTTGTTTCAGGTTGGATGTACCAATATTTTGAGTCACTATTCACATCATAAACAAGTACAACAGTCACCGTGGGGGAAAACAACTGCCCATTAAACATAGCTTAGATTTACATAGTTATTACTTCTAAACAGAAAACTATTTAGGGGTTCTCATATGTTTACAATGTTGTTTTGATTATTGCTTCAAGAGTCACTAAGCTTATATTTGGTTGTGATAGTTACAAAATACCTATTTTGGATGCAGCAGTTGATAGGTAGAACGCTAACGCTCATTAACATAGGCTCGAAGCAAAGCTAGCCAAAGAGCCATGTTACTGGTTGAAATGTAAGTGTTTTGTTTAAAAGTATAATGCAGTTCATTTGCGACAGTGACACAAAACATTATATTAAGCAAGACATTCATACAAGCCTTAAAATAAAAAATATATTGAAAAAGTAGTGTGAAATGAACATGTAAATGAATGTTTTTTTTTATTGGCGGTCTATGATAACTCTGTGTTTTCCCCCATGTGGGGACATGGTGAATGACGTGCGGACCTTTGCATAATGTGTGAGACCCTAAATGCAACAAAATTACGTGTTTGGTGACAATTCACTCACAAGTGGTCCAGTGTGGATCTGTTGGTAGAGCATGGCACTTGCAATACCAGGGTTGTGAGTTTGATTCCCACAGGGTACCAGTATGGATGAAAATATATTCACTCACTACTGTAAATCGCACTGGAAAATAACGTCTGCTGAATCACTAAAATGGAAATGTGGTCATGATTGACATTACTGGGCCCCGTTATAAGACATTGGCATGCAAGAGTGTGAGGTTGAATATTTATGGTTAACCAATGAAGAGACATGTCTGGTGTTAAGTATCTCACATGCGGTCAGGTTGAGACTTCTTCCTCTTATTAACACGTTTTGTTTGACTTTGAATTTCCAGAACCAAGTTCTGAAGTATTGGTTTGCTTCTGTCTATTTGGTAACAATTCCATACAATGAATCAAAAGAACTTGTTCTGCCTCAATTCATTTATTATTTTTTCTTTTCTTTTTTACCTAGAACTCCCACCAATATTTTTCTCACTGACACAGCCAGACTATTTCACAACACAGACCTCAAAAATTAGTTACATAGATTCCCTGTTTTATTAAACATAGAGCTGTAATGCCAAATCAGTAGCAGACAGAATGGAATTAGTCTATGGTCCTTTCCAGAAACAACCCCTAGCCACGCCCTGGGCTGTTGTGTACATCTGAACAAATTTGATAGATAACTAGAGGGCCTCTGACAATATTGCCTATACCTATCAAATAATCTAAGATCTACACAAGTCTCTTCAAGCATTTGATTAGCTGAATCAGGTGAGTTATTGCTGGGAAAAGGCTCAAATGTGAACCCCTGTGGATCCCTAGGACTAGGTTTATGAACCTGGCTCCAGGTAGTGGATTTGGGCTTGATTTGTGATTGGGTGTAAGTGATGAGACAATGGCATGGGGCCAACTTTCAGATTGGGATACTTGGAATCATATACTGTCTGATGAGATGCTGTCTGTGTCCCAAATGGCACCCTATTCCCTATAGAGTGCACTACTTTTAGTGTACTACTTTTTACCAGGGCCCATACTGACCCTTCTGAACTCTATAATGTTGTACCCTCACTGAACGTGACCCAGACAAGCTCTTAAAACAAATTAGAAACAGGACAGGGGAACCTTGTCAACAACTGCTCCCTCCCCACTCTTCCCCAACCCACCCACACGCCACCACCTTTTCCAGCCCTCTCTGCTCTGTTTATCTCACTCTCTCAGACCTATCCTAGCCTGCCGACAAGGGTTCAGAGAGGGGCAGGGCTGAACGGTGTAGTCAGGGGAATGATGCGTAAATGGCCACCTTCCGTGATTGAGGCCCTGGTCACCTATCAGCCCCACAGACAGACAGGACCCCCAAAGCCCCGTGGGCCGTTAGGCTGTCCCGACAGTTTTGCCGTGCCACTGCTGCCGACACCTAGCTCTCAGACTCAGACAGACGGGTACATTAACAAACACCAACCAGGCCAAGGACAATGGTGGCAAAGGGGAGGGGCTGTGGTGCCCTTGGGCAGAGGAGGGCCCTATTGGCTCTTGCCAGGTGCTGGGTACTTAATGATTCATCAAGGTCCAATTAAGCAGGCTGCCTTGGTCATTGAGTGGATTAATTATTAATGAGGAAGGAGAGGGCCGATGCACCAGATGACTGTCTCACTGTCCCTGTCACGCCGTATGACCTCTGTCGTTATTCCAAAATGGATCCCATCTTGCTGCAATTTATTCGGGTGCTGTGGTGGTCAAATGAAATAAAATGATTTGTTTACAGCATTAAATAAAACGTACACAGTTTACAGCATGTATGAAAGGTGCAGTGAAATGCTTGCCTGGTAGCTCCCTCAACATCGCAGTACAATAATCAATATCAATAATGAAAAGTCAAATAAAAAATATGAAGTAATTAGAAGACGCCATGGAAGTATGCAAAGTAATAAACGGATATGTAAACAGTAGGATATGCAGTATAGATTATGAATGTGCTATGTCAAGTATGATTGTATTTACAAATGTAAAGCAAATAGTGACTTGGCCGCACAGTTCAATAAATAGTATATGATAGAACAGCAGCGTTGACTGTGCGTGTGTTTGTGTGAGTATGCGTGTGCGTGTGCATATTTGTATGTGTGTTTGTGTAATGTATGTGTGTGCTTTTGTGTAAGGTTTGGATATGTCTCTAGGTGCAGATAGTCTTTAAGGTGCAAGTAGTTTTTACGGTGTAGGTCTGCGCAGGTAGAGTGCTTTTGCTGTTCAGCAGTCTGATGGCCTGTTGGGAGAAGCCATCTCGGGGGCCTGTTGGTCCGTAGTTCAGGTGACTGGAGTCCTTGTCAATCTTCCGGGCCTTCCTCAGACACCGCCTGGCATAAATGTCCTGGAGGGCAGGGAGCTCAACCCCAGTGATGTATTAGGCAGTCCACACCACCCTCTGTAGAGTCTTGCAGTTGAGGGCCGTGCAGTTGCCATACCAGGCGTTGATATAGCCGGTCAAGATGCTCTCGATGGTGCAGCTGTAGAATTTCTTGAGGATCAATTTCTTCAGTTGCCTGTGGTTGGAGATGCGCTGTTGCTCATTCTTCACTACAGTGTTGGTGTGATTGGTCCATGTCAGATCCTCCTACATGTACGTGCACGCTGAGGAACATGAAGATTTTGACCCTCTCCACTACAGCCCTGTCGATGCAGATGGAGGCATGCTCACCCCCGTTTCCTGTAGTCCACGATCAGCTCCTTGTTTTTGCTGACGTTGTGTTTTCCTGGCATCACTCTGCCAGGGCTCTAACCTCCTCCCGGTAGGCTGTCTTGTCACTGTCGGCGATAAGGCCCACCACCGTCATTTCTTTGGCCAACTTAATAATGGTGTTGAAGTCATGAGTGGCCACAGATTCGTGATTGTACAGGGAGTACAGGAGGGGGCTGAACACACACCCCTGGGGGGATCCCGTGTTGACAGTCAGCGTGGCAGAGATGTTGTTGCCTACCCCCACTGCCTGTGGTCTGCCCTTCAGGAAGTCCAGGATCCAGTTGCAGAGGGAAATATTCATACTCAGGCCTCAAAGCTTAATGATGAGCTATGGACTATGGTGTTGAAAGCTTATCTGTAGTTAGTGAACAGCATTCTCATATAGGTATATCTCTTGTCCAGGTGGGATAGGGCAGTGTGCAGAGCAATGGCGATTGTGTCGTCTGTGGATCTGTTGGGTTGGTATGCAAATTGTAATGGGTCCAGGATGTCAGGTAAGGTGGAGCTTAATCAGCACTAAGCTAAGAACACCTGGGACTAAACACCTCCCTCTGCAACTGAATCCTGGATTTCCTGATGGGCCGCCCCTAGGTGGTAAGGGTAGGCAACAACACATCTGCCACGCAACTTCATTAAATAGTACCCACAAAACACCAGTCTCAACGTCAACAGTGAAGAGGCGACTCCGGGATGCTGGCCTTCTAGGAGAAGAAAGAAATATCTCACGCTGGCCAATAAAAATAAACAATTAAGATGGGCAAAATAACACAGACACTGGACAGAGGCACTCTGCCTAGAAGGCCAGCATCCCGGAGTTGCCTCTTTACTGTTGACGTTGAGACTGGTGTTTTGCGGGTACTCTTTAATGAAGCTGCCAGTTCAGGACTTGTGAGGCGTCTGTTTCTCAAACTAGACACTCTAATGTACTTGTCCTCTTGCTCAGTTGTGCACCCGGGCCTCCCACTCCTCTTTCTATTCTGGTTAGAGCCAGTTTGCGCTATTCTGTGAAGGGAGTAGTACACAGCATTGTACGAGATTTTCAATTTCTTGGGAATTTCTCGCATGGAATAGCCTTCATTTCTCAGAACAATAATGGACTGATGAGTTTTAGAAGAAAGTTCTTTGTTTCTGGCCATTTTGAGCCTGTAATCGAAAACACAAATGCTGATGCTCCAGATACTCAACTGGTCTAAAGAAGGCCAGTTTTATTGCTTCTTTAATCAGGACAACAATTTTCAGCTGTGCTAACATAATTGCAAAAGGGTTTTCTAATGATTAATTAGCCTTTTAAAATGATAAACTTGGATTAGCTAACACAACGTGCCATTGGAACACAGGAGTGATGGTTGCTGATAATGGGCCTCTGTATGCCTATGTAGATATACCATTAAAATTCAACCGTTTCCAGCTACAATAGTCATTTACAACATTAACAATGTCTACACTGTATTTTATTTTAATGGACAAAAAATGTGCTTTTATTTCAAAAACAAGACATTTCTATGTGACCCCAAACTTTTGAACGGTAGCGTATTTACTAGGCGGTGTCAGAGGAAGGCCCAAAAAATGACTCCAGTCACCTAAGTCATAGACTGTTCTCTCTGATACCGTACGGCAAGCGGTACCGGAGCACCAAGTCTAGGTCCAAAAGGCTCCTTAACAGCTTCTACCCTCAAGCTATAAGACTGCTGAACAATGCATCAAATGGCCACCTGGACTATTTACATTGACCCCCCCCCCCCCTCCTTTGTTTTTACACTGCTGCTACTCTCTGTTATTAAATATGCATAGTCACTTCACCCCTACCTACATGTACAAATGACCTCTAACCTGTACCCCCGTACTGACTTGGTACCGGTACCCCCTGAACATAGCCTCATTATTGTTATTTAATTGTTACTTTTTTATTTAGTATATATTTTCTTGACTCTATTTTTTTAAAACTGCATTGATGGTTAATTAAGGGCTTGTAAGTAAGCATTGTAAGCATTGTTGTATTCGGCGCATGTGACAAATTACATTTGATTTGATGACATGGAGGGCGATAGTCATTTAGGCAGGTTACCTTTGCTTGCTTGGGTACAGGGACAATGGTGGAAGCATGAGGGGATTACAGACTAGGACAGGGAGGTTGAATATGCCCTCATGTGATGGTGGGTATGGTCTTTTGTATCCCATTGGCCATTCTCTATCGTCTGATATGTGACCACGCTCTATCAGTGATTACTATGTGTCTTCATGAAATAAAGATATCAACCCTCTGAATATCGTTATTGTCATATCCGTCTTTTTATGTAATACTCTCTCCAGACTACGTGTGTCATGGCATTACCGACTGCTTTTCTAATTACCCGAAGCCATTTGTGTGATCTTACCCGTTGGCAAGATGCTATGCATAAGAGTTGCCCTTTTGCCTCCTTGTCCTATTGTGTTTGATACAGTAAAAACGAATCCCCAAGGTTTCCATTTTAAAAGCTATTATTTATGAGCACTGTACGGGATATTCAGGGCTTATTACTGGAATCAGCCTGACGAGGTGGAAAGGCTGTTTGGTGAGAGTAGTCAGTCCATCAACCTCGCAGCAAAATAACTTAAAATGTCATGTTAATACTGCTTGGACAGTGTTTGTGTTTCTGTGGGAGGAAATTGGCACAAATAGAAAACGCCGAAAAACACAGCTCACAAGTTCACACTAATGTGCATCTACTAAACCACAGAGAAAAGCAGTCCGTCTAACAAATAAACTAAACTGCCGGTCATAAAACAACATCAGCAAACCGAAGAAAAAACGTCAGTCAAAATCATATCATATACAAATTATGTATTTTTAGCCTGGATGGATTGGCTGTTATATCAAAAGGGCTGAGCTATAACTGGTATAAACGGGTGTTATGCTAGTGAAAGAGGTGAGGCATGTGGCGAGGGTCTGAAATCTCAGAGTGACTGCGCTTGTGTTATGTATGCTCAACAACACAAGCAGGGCACAAGGATGCAAGTGAGAAAGATGTCTCTTAAACAGATATATTTAATTCATTTTGATGCGTGTGCTTATCCTTTTTGGAGGATAGTACACAGAGCTGCATAGTTTTCTTTCACAATGGAAGTTAATTTCGCCATTATTTAATATAGACATGTTTCCCATGAGAAATGCAGTTGCAGTGAAATCTTGGTTGACAAAATGAAAAGATAGATTTTTTTGTTTGTTGCTATTTCCTCTGTAGATGTATTTTTTCTCTCTCTCGATATTTCATGTAAAGTAGCCTAAAATGATTTAATTTGAAGTACCTCACAAATGTATTTTAAGACCTTAGAAAAAAAACTTTAGATGTCAGGAAGTTGTGTCTTCAATGCAAATCAGGTACTTTCTTACATCCTGTATACTGACTAGATAGCTACTCGTAAAAAACTGAGACTACAAGCTCTAGTTACACACACACCATGTATTCACCGAGCTTGTCTCTTCCACGTCAGCAAAGTGTGAACTCATGTGACATAAAATCTGACCCTGGCATGTCGTAGATGTACAGGAAACAGACCCTGTTGTTAACTGTTCTATTATATTACTCTGTTATATTACTCTATTAAATTGTTTTTATATAAAAAAAACATTAGCAAATGACTTTTTTCTATTTGCAACAGACTATATAGAGCCACAGTATACAGCACCATCAGACACCTACATCCTGTGTCTGTTTGAATATAGCAGTCTGTTTTCATAACACCTTTCATGTCCCTATACATATATCAAGGTAAAAAAGAAATTGATTGATATACAACGCTGTATTAGGACTACCTGGCATGATGACTCCTTGCTGTCCCCAGTCCACCTGATCATGCTGCTGCTCCAGTTTCAACTGTTCTGCCTGTGGCTATGGAACCCTGACCTGTTCACTGGACGTGCTACCTGTCCCAGACCTGCTGTTTTGGACTCTCTCTCTACCGTACCTGCTGTCTCTAACTCTGAATGATCGGATATGAAAAGCCAACTGATATTGACTCCTGAGGTGCTGACCTGTTGCATCCTCTACAAACACTGTGATTATTATTATCTGACCCTGCTGGTCATCTATGAACATTTGAAGATCTTGGCCATGTTCTGTTATAATCTCCATCTGGCACAGCCAGAAGTGGACTGGCCACCCCTCAGAGCCTGGTTCCTCTCTAGGTTTCTTCCTAAGATCCGGCCTTTCTAGGGAGTTTTTCCTAGCCACTGTGCTTCTACATCTGCATTGCTTGCTGTTTGGGGTTTTAGGCTAGGTTTCTGTACAGCACTTTGTGACATCGACTGATGTTAAAAGGGCTTTATAAATAAATATGATTGATTGATAATAACTTGCTCTGGTTTAGACTACATGTGGAACCATCTATGCTGGAATTTCTTCAATGTGAGTCACCACTTTGTGTGCATTTGCCTTTGATGAACTAAATCAAATCAAATTGGTCACATACACATATTTAGAAGATGTTTTTGCAGGTGTCGCTACCCCCGCATGTCAAATAGCAACCAAGTTCATACACACAAGAGCATCACAAGAGAAAACATTCAATGGGTTAAGAATGGTAAGAATTCCTGCAACTTTATATGGCCCACATCTCTCATGTTTCTGTGCAATCTCTCCACCTCATGCACTTTTCACCCATGATCGTGTCAACCAATGCCCAAGAACAGCTAGACGTGACACTTTTATGCATGTTTTTGGCGGCGAAAAAAAAAACAATGTTCCAAACCACAAGCTTACCGGATGCTCTTTCTATTGAGACCGTTCCTGAGCACACCTTCATCTGCATGTTCAGATTCTTTTAACATCAAATGCTGTTTTTTTTCTATGTCACAACGCTGGAACCACACGTAATGTAGGCTATGCGTGCAAACTAAAAAAGCTGACAGTGTATTTAGTGAAATAAAGCTTTTATTATGCTTTCTTTTTGTGTCAATACTTCGAAGTGCCTATGCATTCTCACTCTTTGTTTGTTCCCGTTATAGTGTGAAACTCACATCTCACCTGTAGGAGCCAGATACATCTGGACAGACTTCCACTTCAATAATGAAACTGAAACGTCACATTTTACTTCAAATGTTTATTTAAAAATGTACAGTAAAAACTGTATAAATAATACTCATCGAGATGAAATGTTTCAATAACAAGAACAAGCCTTTGCTTTTCACAAACTTTTAAAAAGGTCTGCCACATAGGATGAAAAACACTCAACGTATATAAAAGGTAATATCTTCATGTTGCAAAAACACAACACCAAAAACACGACGAACACTAAACATTTTAGTTTTCAAAATAAAATAAACTGTAAGAGCATGCTGTTGATCTATGTCTCATCTACTGTGAAACCACCTATGTTTCTAGAGACAAACACAATATATGTATAATATGTATCGCAGCGTATCACATTTTGCACAATTTCTTTAACAACTACTGTTTGTCCAAAGGAAAACACAATTTTTCCATTAAGAGAAAATCTGTTTCTCACTTCTACATTAGCACCAGAGCAGTCAAGTTTCAAACTTTTCTTTCACATGGACACAAATAAATGCTGAATTTGGCAAACATTGACAATTGGGTAATTCCTACATCCGTATGTGGTGCCTTTTCTGTCCCCAGGATTCAGTATATTACTTCTTATTCAGTGTAAAATGTGGATTCTAAAAGGCTTTAAATATAAAGTCAGGTGTCCTTTACCTTAAAAACACAAACATAAGGATATTGAAAGGGAATTCTATGCATTTTGAACACTTTTCTTCAGTAGATGTAGGTATTTTTTGTCCCCGGTTGTTATTCATCAACTTCCATGAGAAATATTAGCCATAAAATACACTATTTAAAAAATGTTTTCATTATTTTATAGTCCTAGTTAAATTCTCTCATAAAATAACGTTTTTTTCATGATTACTTTATTTATTATCATTTTATTTATTTCTGTGTGTCCCTGATATCACTTTCCATCCTGTTAGTTTGTCGTAATTCTCCAATTAAGAAAACAACCCCTCCCTACAATGACACCATATTTAGGAAGAGTCATCATTTCTTTGGTAGGAAAACAATGGTGCACGGCTAAATAAATATTCATAGTCTGCATGTCCCACTCATACATTTCCACCTGGTTAGGCTAAATTAGAGCAAATCAAAACATTTACAAATGTTAAAATATGTTTAATAAGAGAATTTAAAATCCTGTTCAATGGTTCACCATTATGCTAGCTCAATCTTGCTCACTCCCAGCGCTATGACTAATATAGGCTCCACATTTCCACCTTATGTTCCACCCTGTTATGTTCCACCCTGTTATGATTATGCACCTAAAAAAAATGTAATAGAATACTACAAATAGAATACAAAAGTTATGAGGTCCAAAAGGTACCGCATAGCAGGAATGACCCAATTTCTTCAACCGGAGACGAACAGCAAAATATTAGGCAGAAATTAACTTAAAGCGGGGTTGAAGTCCTACTTGACACATTTCAATCATATACATTCCAGTCGGTTTCTGGGATGGCTGGAATACATTGTCTCCCATTGCTCTTGCTATGTTTGGGGTTCCACCTGGCTCTATGCTGAGTTTGTTTAATATTCCAGAGTACCTGCAAGTCACCATCCCAGAGTACCTGCAAGTCACCATCCCAGAGTTCCTTCAGCAGTCATATCTGCATTCCACTCTGGCTCACATATCAAACCCCTACCCTTCCTCTGTCATGCTTCGCCACATCCAGTATGGCGGCCGCCACTTCTGACGAGTTCTTGGAGTTGTGCATCTTGTGCTGGCTACTGTCGGTGGAACGCGGCTGCAGGGTGGCCCGCCCCCGGAGGTATTTCAGGCCGCGACGCAGCTCCTTGCGAATGTTGTCGCTGGAGAGCACGTAGAGGATGGGGTTGATGGCGCTGTTTAAGGTGGACAGGCCCAAAGAGATAGTGTAAGGGGTGTAGATTCTTTCCTCAAAGTCACATGTCTTCTGCAGCTTGGGGATGTGGAAGGTGACTGCGCGCAGCAGCAGGATGATGTGGTACGGCGCAAAGCACACCAGGAAGAGGATAACCACGGCAATCGCCAAGTAGCGCACCCGCTCCTTCTGGCACGGCTGCAGCCCCGTGCTGGCCTGCACGCTGGCCAGGATGGCACGGTTGGTGACCACCAGCACGACCAGCGGGGCCAAGAAGCCAAGGACGAAGCGTGCGTAGTTGAAACCCGTCACTGTGAGCGTGCTCTGGCCCGGCTCGAAGCATTTCTTCTCTACCACGTTGCCCTCCATCATGGTAAAAACTGGCACGTGGCCCATGAACACCACCAAGACGATTACCATGGTAACCGCAACTGCCAACCTCTGCTGGCGAAGGCCGCGCGACTCCACGGCATAGACCACGGCCACATATCGGTCGCTGGAGACACAGCACAGCAGGAAGATGCTGATGTACATGTTGTTGAAGAAGAAGTAGCCCGTCACCTTGCAGGCCATGGAGCTCCAGCGCCACTGGTGGCCCATGTTCGCGTAGTCGGCCCACATGGGCAGGGTGCAGAGGTAGATGAGGTCGCACACGGACAGGCTCAACAGATAGATGCCCAGGACGTTTTTGCGGCGCACCTGGAGGAAGGTCAGGTAGACAGTAACGATATTGGCGGGCAGCCCGATAATCAGTACCACACTGTAAAGCACGACCAGGGGCACGCGGTCATCAAAGTAGGTCAGGTTGCAGTTGGTGGCCGCCACGCTGATCATGGTCGTCTCATGCATAGTATCTGGAGGGTAGAGAGAGAGAAGGAAAGATAGATGAAGCGAGGTCACATTTCCTATTTTGGTATGCAGGTACAGTGCCTTGCGAAAGTATTCGGCCCCCTTGAACTTTGCAACCTTTTGCCACATTTCAGGCTTCAAACATAAAGATATAAAACTGTATTTTTTTGTGAAGAATCAACAACAAGTGGGACACAATCATGAAGTGGAACGACATTTATTGGATATTTCAAACTTTTTTAACAAATCAAAAACTGAAAAATTGAGCGTGCTAAATTATTCAGCCCCTTTACTTTCAGTGCAGCAAACTCTCTCCAGAAGTTCAGTGAGGATCTCTGAATGATCCAATGTTGACCTAAATGACTAATGATGATAAATACAATCCACCTGTGTGTAATCAAGTCTCCGTATAAATGCACCTGCACTGTGATAGTCTCAGAGGTCCGTTAAAAGCGCAGAGAGCATCATGAAGAACAAGGAACACACCAGGCAGGTCCGAGATACTGTTGTGAAGAAGTTTAAAGCCGGATTTGGATACAAAAAGATTTCCCAAGCTTTAAACATCCCAAGGAGCACTGTGCAAGCAATAATATTGAAATGGAAGGAGTATCAGACCACTGCAAATCTACCAAGACCTGGCCGTCCCTCTAAACTTTCAGCTCATACAAGGAGAAGACTGATCAGAGATGCAGCCAAGAGGCCCATGATCACTCTGGATGAACTGCAGAGATCTACAGCTGAGGTGGGAGACTCTGTCCATAGGACAACAATCAGTCGTATATTGCACAAATCTGGCCTTTATGGAAGAGTGGCAAGAAGAAAGCCATTTCTTAAAGATATCCATAAAAAGTGTTGTTTAAAGTTTGCCACAAGCCACCTGGGAGACACACCAAACATGTGGAAGAAGGTGCTCTGGTCAGATGAAACCAAAATTTAACTTTTTGGCAACAATGCAAAACGTTATGTTTGGCGTAAAAGCAACACAGCTCATCACCCTGAACACACCATCCCCACTGTCAAACATGGTGGTGGCAGCATCATGGTTTGGGCCTGCTTTTCTTCAGCAGGGACAGTGAAGATGGTTAAAATTGATGGGAAGATGGATGGAGCCAAATACAGGACCATTCTGGAAGAAAACCTGATGGAGTCTGCAAAAGACCTGAGACTGGGACGGAGATTTGTCTTCCAACAAGACAATGATCCAAAACATAAAGCAAAATCTACAATGGAATGGTTCAAAAATAAACATATCCAGGTGTTAGAATGGCCAAGTCAAAGTCCAGACCTGAATCCAATCGAGAATCTGTGGAAAGAACTGAAAACTGCTGTTCACAAATGCTCTCCATCCAACCTCACTGAGCTCGAGCTGTTTTGCAAGGAGGAATGGGAAAACATTTCAATCTCTCAATGTGCAAAACTGATAGAGACATACCCCAAGCGACTTACAGCTGTAATCGCAGCAAAAGGTGGCGCTACAACGTATTAACTTAAGGGGGCTGAATAATTTTGCACGCCCAATTTTTCAGTTTTTGATTTGTTAAAAAAGTTTGAAATATCCAATAAATGTCGTTCCACTTCATGATTGTGTCCCACTTGTTGATGATTCTTCACAAAAATACAAAAAATACAGTTTTATATCTTTATGTTTGAAGCCTGAAATGTGGCAAAAGGTCGCAAAGTTCAAGGGGGCCGAATACTTTCGCAAGGCACTGTATATATAAAACCTTTGATGGTATGCAAACACAAATGAGGAAATCACAAGATTAACTCTAAATCACTCTATTTGCAGAGCAATGTTTTTTTTAACCTTTATTTAACTAGGCAAGTCAGTTAAGAACAAATTCTTATTTTCAATGACGGCCTAGGAACGAACAGTGGGTTAACTGCCTGTTCAGGGGCAGAACGACAGATTTGTACCTTGTCAGCGCGGGGGTTTGAACTTGCAACCTTCCGGTTACTAGTCGAACACTCTAACCACAGGTCTACCCTGCGCCCCATGTCATTCATATTGGTTGGATATCTCTGGAACAAATCAAGCTTGAAGATGGCCTATTTGGCCTAGTAAGCAAACTAACAATAGCTTTTTAATTTTGATCGCAAAAGGTGTTTTTCTGGCTTGTTTCACAGTTTTCTGTTTTACAAAATTCTAGACCTACAGTAGTCCCCTAATATGTAAGCCAAATCCATTCCTTCTCGTGGTTTGTCTACTCTACAGCCACTGTAGTCTAATGTGATAGACTTTACCTTACTGACACACACATACAGAGACAGAAACATAATTACATAATTCACAGAAAAACCCTTAGGGGCCACTAAAGGAAGAATGAGTGAGTGAGTTGCTGGAAGGACACAGAAGCTGAGTTATGTGCATAGTGAGTCACACATACATGACTATGTGCGACTGTCCAAAAGCGGCAACATGGTTTAATGTCAGCCCTCGGCTTTATGGAAATGTACATCTGATTTGTCAAGGCCCTTAGCATGTTGAGTCATTTGCAGGTTTAAGTGCTTCTTTGCTGAGAATCAATTAGCAAGCAACCAAAAGCCACACAATAGACAAGTAATACCACAACTCCTAGTTGGTGCATCTCAACTGAAAACGACTTTCTGTTGACTAACCTTGACGACTCATCTAGTCATCAACCTTGACGGTCATTGTTAGACCCATTTTGGTACATAAAGAAAATGTACAGTATAAAATATATTTTGGTTGATTTGTCATTGAATATAAAATTGTATGTACAGAAACCCAACTTTATGACTATTGTGACACCTAGTTGGACAGCATAAAAGGATTATGGGTAAAGATGGCCTCAGTATAATTGGAAGTGTAGGAGGCCTGTATGGAAGATGTCAAAGAGAAACCTGCTTTCAACCGTGTAAACCATTGAATTTATCTTGCATTATTTTCTGACATTCATGGGTTTACCTTTTCTTGATATCATTACCATTTTGGAATCCTGTTAGAACAACCGGACTATATTGTTTTGTTTTTCCATTTATCAGCCTGGAACTGTGTGACAACCCAGACAGTTCTTTGTGAGTAATGAATATAATTTACCTGCAACAACTCTGAAGTCTCTCAATGGGAAAACGCGTTGGAACCCACCCTGTAAAGGTGTCTATAGATATGTGTGGCGGAGTTGAGAGATGTGGTTTTCCCTATTACTTGTTTGTTTTGATATTGAGCTATCTGATATAAATGCTCTAAGACTTCTAGGTTGTATTGGTATGTTTTCATTGGCTGGCTTTAAACTAGGCTACACGTGAGGTGGGTTACAGTATGCTATTTTGTGAACTATTCTGTGACCCATTTTAGATAAACCAAACTAAAAAGGGGTCCCAGTCTAAGATGGAGATGGATGATGTGGCTGTCATGAAATGTTGTCAGCCGGTGGGTGATTGTCAAGCAAATAACTGCCGGTCTCATGACTGTTAATTAACAGAAACACATTTAGCATCTCCTGGCTTCCACGCATCGCCTACAAGCCACTGATGTAGACCTTTCGAACATCTGCATTTAAAAATGATAATAAATCACTGTAATATAGCCTACACCATCACAATTAATCCATGATTTATTTTAGACAGGTCTAAAGAAACATGATATGAAGAAAATGTAGTCTATTTCAGAAGAACAGAATAGCACACTCTGAGTTGTCCTTATGTTAGGCCCTGATCTGGCTATTCCATATGGCTGTGGGTAATGCTAATTAATTTAGCAGACAAGATTTTTGGAGAATTCCATGGCATTATTATTATGATGATGATGATGATGCCCCCAGGTGGTGCAGTGGTCTAAGGCATTGCATCTCAGTGCAAGAGGCATCACTGCAGTCCCTGGTTCTAATCCAGGCTGCATCACATCTGGCTGGGATTGGGAGACCCATAAGGCGGTGCACAATTGGCCAGGGTAGGCCCTCATTGTAAATAAGAATGTGTTCTTAACTGACTTGCCTAGGTAAATAAAGGTAAGATATTAAATTATTTTATATTATTAAAAATACAATTGAACATAGCTGAATAAAATAGAAAGGATATTTTCTCTACACGATTTCCGACGGATTGCGCACGTGTTTCTATTCTGTGTTGAGGGGTTCACAAAGAAACAGGTCCTCCTACATGCTTAATTTAGACTTGTTTATGTAACTTTAGTTGTGATACAAACGTTTGGCCATATGTTTTGATTTTTCATTCATTCTCATGCTGCATGATGTGACTAATGATGATAAAAAAAAAAAAAGAACTCAACACTAAATTAGATGCCATTAATTCTCAGCTCAGTGCGATAGGGGGCAAGGTGACAATCCTGGAAAACGCTTTGCCTGACATCAACAACAAGATAACCATAAACGCGGGGCGCCTGGACGAGGCAGAGGGGTGAATCCTATCCATGGAAAACTTATTGACAGATGCCATGGAAACAATAGCATGGGCTAAAAAGAAAATAGATCATCTGGAAGAGAAAACAGAGGACCTGGAAAACAGGGGGCGAAGGAATAATTGTGTTCTATTAAATCTGGGCGAAAAAGAAGAGGAAAACATGCCACTGATCCGCTACCTGCAAGACAAACTTCCCGAGTGGCTCCACCTGTCCACCGACAGGCCCATAGAACTCGACAGAGTTCACCGAGCACTGAGGCCCCCACCAGCAGCCAGACAACCACCGCGCCCAATCACCATACGTTTCCTGAGAAACGTTTTTTGAAAGATAATCCTGGTCAATGAGAAATGGACCAATGCCTAAATGCTATTACTAAAGGAGGTAAGACAACATATAGCCGATATCCAAAGACCCACCCGCCCTGCTAAATGTCATTATAGCCGTCCAATTTATATTTATTTTCCTTTAGCTGAGAGGGATAGGCTCTACAGCCTAACCTAGGCCTACTAATGTTTCAACCTACTTTTATTTCCCTGTTTTTTTTGTTGCTATTATTACTTGGGGTTCCCTATGTCCCTTGGGGGAGGTACTGTATATGTAGGCTGGGCTATTGATTTTATTTTCTCCCTCTTTTAGTGTAGTCTGGACAAGGGCAACTGTGTCATTTACTCAATGCGGGGTGGAGAGGAGAGAAGGAGGCATTTCTTTGGTGAGGAGGGGGAGACGTTGTGCATTGCTAACTGTTCCCGGTTTTTAGTTTTTTTCAGAACACAGAATTGAGACTGAGCGGGGGGGTAATAGATCCAACGGGATGTGTCGAGTTGTTTGGGAACTCGGCTGGGGTGTTCAGAGATTATTATTTTATGTACACCATTTATTTTCCTTTTATGTGAACGCAGCTGTAACTACTATCCACTTTTACCCAGCGATGGCTTGCACTAAAGTTGGATTACTGTTCGATGACGATGACTAGTACCTTAAATCTATTGACATGGAACTGCCATGGTCTAGGGCATGCAATAAAACAGAAAAATATACTATGTGCTCTAAAAAAGAAAAAAGCAGAGATCGCTCTATTACAAGAGACACACATCTGTGATGCCGAACATGCCAAACTCCGCAGAGCTTGGGTGGGACAGGTGTATTTCTCATTTTTCAAATCAAACAGTAGAGGCACAGCCATACTTATCCATAACAATGTTCCATTCATAATTGACAAAAACATATCTGATCCGGAGGGGAGATTTATTTTGATAACTGGGTCACTATATGGTCAACCAATTACTATCTTAAACATATACGCCCCTAACACAGATACTCCTGCTTTCATGTCAAAAATGATAACTCTGTTCAATGAGCATTGTGTTTCCTTTGGCGTGGTGGCTGGAGATTTTAATTGTATCCTTAACCCAACCCTAGACAAATCATCTCAAGTCCCCACCACAAATCCTAGATCTGCGAAGATGTTGAACTCTCTTACTAAAGAGATGGTACTGATAGATATCTGGAGAGAGACTAATAGCTCAACTATGGACGATACATACTACTCTAATGTCCATAACACCTACTCCCGTATAGATTACATTTGTATCCCAAAGAGTTTCATAAATTCAGCCACGTGTACAATCGGACCCATAGCACTTTCAGATCACGCCTTTGTCCACCTCCGCTTTGATCTCTGCAAAAACCATCCCGAGGTCATAGAGCTGGATATTCAACACCTCCATGCTATCAAACGAAGCGTTCCATACATTGGTAACTACATGGATAGACAACTACACACAAGACAACAAAGAGTATCCTGTTTCTCCGGCCACAATGTGGGACGCTGCTAAAGCCACACTAAGAGGTCATCTAATTACATATGCTTCCTCTAAGAAAAAAGCAATGGAAGCACACAGGCTAGATCTTGAGAGGGAGCTGGAATGCTGTGAAAAAAATACATAAACAATCCCCAGACAGCACCAACTGGAGTCATCTTAAAGCAGCCAAAGCCAAACTGAATTTGGACTACACTCGGGAGATAAAAAAAAAACGTTTTCTTTACTAAACAGAAATACCATGAGTATAGCAATAGGCCCAGTAGATTGCTTGCTTACCAATTAAAAAAGGAGCAGTTAGAGCGTACAATCATGGCTATCCGAACAGCAGAGGACGAGGTCGCATATGACCGAAAAAATATCAATTGAACTTTTCATGATTTTTACTGCAAACTATATACCTCTGAGAGAAAACACACAGAGGCAGAACTCCACTCTTTCCTAGAGGGAATCTCGCTACCGAAACTATCAGAGACCGACTAAGAAGATCTCAACTCCCCTTCACTCCTGAGGAGATCCTGGAGGCAATTACCTCCATGCCACCTAATAAGTCCTCAGGCCCAGATGGATTCCCCAGAGAGTTCTACAAAGCTTTTTGGCCCCAGCTCAGCCCTATCTTCATGCCAATGCTGGAGGATTTTTGCAAAAACGGAGTTCTCCCAGACTCAATGCACACAGCTCGCATTACAGTGTTGCTCAAAAAGGACAAGGACCCCCTATCCTGCTCGTCCTTCACAAGACAAGGGCGCTCGCTGTCTCCCCTGCTCTACTTGTTGGGGGAGGAGCCTCTGGCAGTATTATGGGTGTTTCTGCAGGCGGCCTGCAGCACAAGATTTCGCTTTACGCGGATGATGTCTTGCTCTACATATCCAACCCTGAGAAATCCCTCCCTCTCATTTTAGACACAATTGCTCAGTATGGCAAGTTTTCAGGTTATAAGATCAATTTTAACAAATCCACTGTCTGCCCTCTCAATATTACACTCACCAGCTCTATGAAGACACTATGTCCTTTCCAATGGAAAACACAGGGGTTTCAATACCTCGAGATCTTCATAACACCAGATCTGAATAGCCTTTTCAAGGAAAATTATCTTCCACTCCTGGATCGAATCAAGAACGATCTCCAAACCTGGATCTCCCTCCCAATTAGCTTAGTAGGAAGAATTAATTTAATCCGTATGAACGTCCTCCCTAGACTGAACTATTTATTTCAGATGCTCCCATGCTATCTCCCAGTTTCCTTTTTCAAAACAACTAACCAAAGCATCAACAAATGTATATGGGGCAATAAAAAACCTAGGATCAAGTTTTCCACTTTATCGAAACCTGAATCTAAGGGTGGTCTTGCCCTTCCCTCCCTTCAATTGTACTACTGGTCTGCCCAAATCCGCAACATGCTAACATGGATCACAAACAGACAAGAGTCAACGTGGATTCAGATAGAAGCCCAATCCTGTGGTTCATTGCCCTTAAGCTCAATTATATTCATTAATAACTTTAGTGAAGTGGGCAACATAGCCAAAACCTTTGGGATTTACAGCACCCTACTAGCGTGGAGGGACTGTAAGAAATACCTGGGCATTTCCTCCCAAATATGTTCACACTCGCCTATAGTAGGCAACCCAGACTTGCCAAATGCCCTGAGGGATGCCAACTTTAATCTTTGGCATACTCTAGGAATCAGGACCTTTTCAGACCTATTTCATCAGAAAACCACTACACTGAAATTCTTTCAAAAGCTCTGTCCGTGTTGCCCAGCAACAGCCCCAAAACATCACTGCTCTAGAGGAGATCTGCATGGAGGAATGGGCCAAAATACCAGCAACAGTGTGCGAAAACCTTGTGAAGACCTACAGAAAACGTTTGACCTCTGTCATTGCCAACAAAGGGTATATAACAAAGTATTGAGATAACAAAAGTTTATTGCAAAATGCAGATCTCCTCTAGAGCAGTAATGTTTTGGGGCTGTTGCTGGGCAACACGGACCTTCAACTCCCTCCAAAGATTTTCTATGGGGTTGAGATCTGGAGACTGGCTAGGCCACTCCAGGACCTTGAAATGCTTCTTACGAAGCCACTCCTTCGTTGCCCGGGCAGTGTGTTTGGGATCATTGTCATGCTGAAAGACCCAGCCACGTTTCATCTTCAATGCCCTTGCTGATGGAAGGAGGTTTTCACTCAAAATCTCACGATACATGGCCCCATTCATTCTTTCCTTAACACGGATCAGTCATCCTGGTCCCTTTGCAGAAAAACAGCCCCAAAGCATGATGTTTCCACCCCCCTGCTTCACAGTAGGTATGGTGTTCTTTGGATGCAACTCAGCATTCTTTGTCCTCCAAACACGACGAGTTGAGTTTTTACCAAAAAGTAATATTTTGGTTTCATCTGACCATATGACATTCTCCCAATCTTCTTCTGGATCATCCAAATGCTCTCTAGCAAACTTCAGACGGGCCTGGATATGTACTGGCTTAAGCAGGGGGACACGTCTGGCACTGCAGGATTTGAGTCCCTGGCGGCGTAGTGTGTTACTGATGGTAGGCTTTGTTACTTTGGTCCCAGCTCTCTGCAGGTCATTCACTAGGTCCCCCCGTGTGGTTCTGGGATTTTTGCTCAACGTTCTTGTGATCATTTTGACCCCACGGAGTGAGATCTTGCGTGGAGCCCCAGATCGAGGGAGATTATCAGTGGTCTTGTATGTCTTCCATTTCCTAATAATTGCTCCCATAGTTGATTTCTTCAAACCAAGCTGCTTACCTATTGCAGATTCAGTCTTCCCAGCCTGGTGCAGGTCTACAATTTTGTTTCTGGTGTCCTTTGACAGCTCTTTGGTCTTGGCCATAGTGGAGTTTAGAGTGTGACTGTTTGAGGTTGTGGACAGGTGTCTTTTATACTGATAACAAGTTCAAACAGGTGCCATTAATACAGGTAACGAGTGGAGGACAGAGGAGCCTCTTAAAGAAGAAGTTACAGGTCTGTGAGAGCCAGAAATCTTGCTTGTTTGTAGTTGACCAAATACTCATTTTCCACCATAATTTGCAAATAAATTCATAAAAAACCCTACAATGTGATTTTCTGGATTTCTTTTCTAATTTTGTCTGTCATAGTTGAAGTGTACCTATGAGGAAAATTACAGGCCTCTGTCATCTTTTTAAGTGGGAGAACTTGCACAATTGGTGGCTGACTAAATACTTTTTTGCCTCACTACACCAAAAATCACCGTCCCTCTGTAGAGTGAGAAGATTGTGCACAACATTTTTTATTTGGTCGACCCTCACAATTCCGTGTGGGTCTTGCAGTCGGACAGTCAGCAGGATGGCCCAGCAAGAGTGCTGCAAGCTGCAGTAGACAAATCTGTTGAGGTCGGGGGGAAAAGGCAACTAGCCCAGAGGGGAAAGGCTGCAGGCATAAAGAGACGGCATTGGGAGGGTCCCTGGCGATCTCAGAGGAGCTCTAGGGGTACATTGCCTAGGTACTCAGACTTGGCAGGGTTTTGCAGAGGGTAATGTGGTGGAGTTGAGAGATGTGACTCACTTATTCTATTAGCAGTGACGCCACGGCTCTGGTGCGAGGACCAAAGAGAGAGGGCTCGAGTGAGTGCGCAGGTGTGAATGCAACAGGAGGAAAAAGTGAGAGAGCGGTGTTGCTTCGTTTTTTCATCTTATTACTATTGTGTTATTACTTATATTATTGTCAGTAGCAATTAGCCAGTATTTCCTATTATCTATTTGTTATTCATTTCATACTGTCCTTTGTTATTGCCTGTTACTATGTAATAGCCTGCCATTCACTGTTGCAGTGAATTTATTCAGTCCCTTTGCTCTCCTTGTTATTGTTACTGCCTACTGCTATTGTCTTCTTACATTATACTGTACTTATTGTATTCTCATACCTTCATTCTGTTTTAGACCATTCCCATCTATATAATATGGCAATAAAGTCCTGTTTGGAATACTCTGGAGGTTGTCTTGTCTTTCTAATGGGAGATAGGCGTCAGTAAAACCACAGGCTTTCTTATTCTGGAGGTTCTACCTCACACACATACTGACTGTCATTTCGCCATTTGGATTGCTGTGAAGATCAATCGAACAAGCTGGCTACCAGCCAGAGTGATGCTAGCTAGCTACACGCTGGAGTGATCTAACAGTTGTTACCAACATCAAAAGAGAGCTGTGAGTTGAAGTGACTTACAAAAGTTTCCTGTGGAAGTAATTGGACCTTCTGTTAATGTCCTGAAAGAAGAGGACATCTAAAGTCGTGAACTAGTTAGTTGATTGACAATACATATGGCAAGGATAAGAACTGATACTGTTAATGAACATTTAATTAGCCACAATAAGGAGAAGATTCCTGTGACGACGTCGCAAACTACTTTTATAATTCTCTGCCAGGCCTCGTACAGACTCCCTCCATGAACACAGGGTGTCATTCTTTATTTTTGTTTTGATATTGAGAGATAAATGCTGTAAGACTGCTAGGTTGTATTCCTATGTCTTCATTGGTTGTATTTAAACTAGGCTACACATGCATGTGAGGTAGGTTAAAGTAGGCTATTCTGTGAACTGTAAGATTGTGCCTGTTGTGTTGTTGCCTAAAATCTCATCAAATAAATTTGATTAGATTAGGGGTTAAAACCAGTACAGGGAACAGAACCGAAAACCTGTAGTCTACAATCAGCTCCTATGTCTTGCTGAATTTGAGGGAGAGGTTGTTGTCCTGGCACCACACTGCCAGGTCTCTGACCACCTCCCTATAGACTGTCTCATCGTTGTTGGTGATCAGGCCTACCACCGTTTTGTCGTCTTCAAACTTAATGTGTTGGAGTCATGCGTGGGTGAACAGGTAGTACAGGAGGGGACTAAGCATGCACCCCTGAGGGGCCTCCGTGTTGAGGTTCAGCGTGGCGGATGTGTGGATGCCTACCTTCAGCACCTGGTGTCGGCCCTTCAGGAAGTCCAAGATCCAGATGTAGAGGGAGGTGTTTAATCCCAGGGTCCTTAGCTCAATGATGAGCTTGTGGCGCACAATGGTGTTGAACGCTGAGCTGTAGTCAATTAACAGCATTCTCACATAGGTGATCCTATTGTCCAGGTGGGAAAGGGCAGTGTGGAGTGCAATATAGATTGTGTTATCTGTGGATCTGTTGGGGCGGTATGCGAATTGGAGTGGGTCCAGGGTGTCTTGGATGATGGTGTTGATGTGAGCCATGACCAGACTTTCAAACATGTCATGGCTATTATTGCTACGGGGCGATAGTCATTTAGATAAGTTACCTTGCCGTTCTTGGGCACAGGGATTATGGTGGTCTGCTTAAAACATATAGGTATTACAGACTGGGTCAGGGAGAGGTTGAAAATGTCAGTGAAGACACTTGCCAACTGGTCAGCGTATGCTCTGAGTATGTGTCCTGGTAATCCGTCTGGCCCTGCTGCCTTGTGAATGTTAACCTGTTTAAAGGTCTTATTTACATTGGCTACGGAGAGCGTGATCACACAGTCATCCGGAACAGTTGGTGCTCTCATGCATAGTTCAGTGTTGCTAGCCTCGAAGCGTGCTTAGAAGGTACACATATTTTGCTTGTCTGGTAGGCTCGTGCCATTGGATAGCTTGCGGCTAGTTTTCCTTTTGTAATCTGTGATAGTTTGCAAACCCTGCCACATCCGACGAGCATCAGAGCCAGTGTAGTAGGATTTGATCTTGGTCCTGTATTGACGGTTCGTTGGAGGGTGTAGAAGGATTTCTTATAAGGGTCTGGATTAGTGTCCCACCCATTGAAAGCGGCAGCGTTAGCCTTTAGCTCAGTGCGGATGTTGCCTGTAATCCATGGCTACTGGTTGGGATATGTATGTTTGGTCAATGTGGGGACAACGTCGTTGATGCACTTATTAATGAAACCAGTGACTGATGTGCTAAACTCTTCAATGCCATCGGATGAATCTCAGAACATTTTCCTGTCTGGTCTAGCGAAACAGGCGTGTAGTTTAGCATCCGCTTCATCAGTCACCGGCCACTAGGAGCGTTGCCTCTTGGTGAGCATTTCTTTATTTTTTGTTTATGGCCCTATAAAGCCCGTTGAGTGCGGTCTTAGTGCCAGCATCAGTTTGTGGTGGTAAATACTACAAAACATATACATAAAAATGATCTTGGTAAATAGTGTGGCCTACAGCTTATCATGAGATATTCTAACTCAGGTGAGCAGAACCGAGACTTCCTTAATATTAGAGAGTGACTTGTGTAATTCTATACAGTGGAATTGTTGAGTGATTGTGTCAAAGCAGTTATATAATTAAACTGCACTCTAAGCAGTTAAACTGCACTCTTAAGGCAAAGACTCAGCCAAAGAGTGTGTTACATCTTGCCTTTGTCTTTTTAACTGAAAAAGATTTAACCCTGCAGCTACAGAGTTGACTCAGTCCCTGTGATGTGCAGAGGAGAAATTAACAAATTGGAACAGCCCAGTCTTTACTTGACCAAAAAATAATTCTGAAATGAGTGTGGGTCAAGAAGCCTTGTTAAACCAATTACATTATTACAAGAGCAACACTAAAGCAACACTCTCCTGTGTGGCAGAGCAGAATTGTTACCCTATGGCTGTTCAAGATGGATGCTTAAATTATAAAATGGTTAATTTCCCAGTTACATTTGTGACTCGTTTCAGGAAATTAGGTGTATGTTGCACGTCACTACTTCACAGGACAGGCATTTCACTTTAACATAATTTTATTTTTATTAAAATGTGTTTTTTGGCAGAAATGCCTTCTGGAACATGTGAACATTCATTGCCATCTGTAAATACGAATAAAATTGTTAAATTACGAGCCTTGTTGGTTTGACCACAGAAAAAGACAAGAACCTTCCTGCTAGCTCTGCCCAGTGGAAGCAGAGCATGACAGCTAAAGAGATGGAGAAAATTCTGCCGTTTGATTGCAAATATGCGGAAGGAGTTGAAAATAGAACACACAGAAGGCTGTTGTATAAAACACCTGTCTCCGGATTACATCTTCAAACGAAGGGCAACCATGGCATCCGTGACAGAGAGGGAGAAGCGGTCATCCATGTACAGTGGGTATAGAAAGTCACCACCCCCTTTCAAAATGTTTTGTTAACTTAGAGCCTGAAATGAAAACACAACATTTGACATTTCTTTATTTACACACAGTAACCCACAATATCCAAGCGGAGAAAAATAAATATTTAAATGTATTAAAAGTAAAACAGTAAAATACCCTACTTGAATAAGAATTAGAATTGCAATTTCACATTTTCTGAGGTATAACCAAAAACCTTCCAGATAACAAATCAAGCTAATTTACTTCCATCGGTGATCAATTGTAGTGACTTTGATTAGTTCAGAATAAAAGCAGTTGTTCATAGAGGACTCCACTGCTTAGTAGGGCAATTCAAAGCAAAGAATCCACTACGGGCGGAAAGGTACTTTCAAAAGATCTACGAGATAAAGTTGTGGAAAGGCACAAGTCAGGGGATGGAAATAAAATGATTTAAAAGGCGTTGTCTATCCCTCGGAGCACAGTTAAGACCATTATTAAGAAATGGAAGGCATATGGCGACGCCCAGACCCTGGATAGTTCAGGCCGTTCCTCCAAACTGGATGACCGGCAAGGAGGAGACTGATCACAGAGGCTACCAAGAACCCAATAGAGACTTTGAAGGATCTTCAGGCCTTTATGGCAACGACTGGTCAATGTGTGTATGTGACCACAATATCACAAGCGCTCCACAAATCTGGCCTCCATGGTAGGGTGGCAAGAAAAAAAACAGTCCTCAAAAAAAGCCACATCAAGTCTTGTTTGAGCTTTGCCAAAATGCACATTGTAGATTCCGAGGCTAAGTGGCAAAAGGTGCTGTGGTCAGAAAGCAAAATGATATGTCTGGTAAAAACCCAATAAATCTTCCCACTCAAATAACACCATGCCAACAGTACAGCACGGCGGTGGCAGCATCCTGTTGTGGGGGTGGTTCTCTTCAGCAGGGACTGGAGCACTTGTCAGGATAGAAAGGAAAATGGACAGTGCAAAATACCGACAGATTCTTGAGGAGAACCTGCAGCCCTCTGCCAGGAAGTTAAAAATGGGAAGATGGTTCACGTTTCAACATGACAATGAAACAAAGCACACTGCCAAAGCAATTGTACAGTGGCTGAAGGAAAATAAGGCGAAAGTCCTTGAGTGGCCTAGTCAGAGCCCCGACCTAAATCCTATTGAGAATCTGTGGAAGGACTTGAAGGGTGCAGTCCATGAGCGGTCACCATGCAATTTGACTGAGCTTAAACAATTCTGCAAAGAAGAATGGGCAAATATTGCACAGTCTAGGTCTGCAAAGTTAGTAGAGACGTATTCAAAGAGACCCGTGGCTATAATTCAAGCAAAAGGTGGTTCCACCAAGTATTAACTCTGGGGGGTGTTCACCTATCCAAATAGGGTATTTTACTGTTTATTTTTTTGAAGAAAAAAATTTCACTTGGACATTGTAGGTTATCCGTGTGTAAATAAAGTCTGATTTTATGTGTTTCCATTTCAGGTTGTAAGGCAACAAAACCTTTTTAAAAGGGGGTGTTCACTTTCTATACACACAGGTAAGAGAGTCTAGCTACATACATTTTCAGATATTATACATTTCTAATTTTCTCAGAAAGATGTTTACATTGCAAGTTAAAGAATACTGTTAGCTAGCTAGCTAATGTTAGTAATATTATTTGTATCTCAGAAAGCCATTTACATTACTAGTTTATAGCCCAATGTTAGCCAGCTAGCTAACATTGAACATAGTTGGTTAGCTTTAGCTACCTGCAGATTCATCCATGGAAGTAACGTTATGAGTTGGGATAGCTAGCTAGCTACCTACCTACCTACATGTCTAAACAAAAGGCTCCACTATGCAAGTAACCATTTCACTGTAGCGTTTACACCTTCTGTATCCTGTGCATGTGACAAATAAACATGTATTTTATTTGATATAGTATGTGTTTACCAGAGACAGTAATGTGAAGAAAATCATGATCTGCACCAAAGTCAAATTGGGATATAATGTTAGGACAACTAGACAGTGTCCAAGTTCTAAAATGCTCCAGTAAAATGACCTGCTTTTATTTCGTCACACTCACAGCCATAAGTTATTTTCTATAATTAGCTCGCCATTAACTTGTTGTGAGTTTATTTTACTGTAATAATTAATAAAAATATGTTATAGTTAAGACGTTGTCAGATATGATATGGTCATTATTTGAACTGGCTAACAAACTAGAAACTAACCAAAACCTTGTTTAGAAAGTTTATTTTAGTTGCCTGGTTTGCTAGATTGACATATACTAAACTCAATTTTAAACGCTCGGTTTATTGGTGTTAAAATACACCAATTATGCTGTTTTGAACCAACAGACTGCCTGTCATTTTGTGTTAATACTTTTTCATAACAACAAGTTTGATGTCAGATGACAATAGAATGTTCATGATGTCACTGCGACAACCCTCTACAGACATGTCGATAGACGTAGTATAAACCAGCTTTTAGTCTTGACATCGTTGGTTGTTTAGTACATTACCGTACTCACTCTGTTTAGCACATGGCCTCACATGTGAATCCTTAAAGAGATGGCTGGGGCTAAGGTTTAAGAGGGTGTGAACAATGCTGAATGACCATATCATAGCTACCTTCACTAAAATGGCACCAGAAAAGAAGGCAGACGTTTCACCTGCCCCCAACTGATTGTTTTTTTGTTTGTAACTTATTTTTTTACTTATTTTGTACATAATGTTGCCGCTACCGTCTCTAATGACCGAAAATAACTTCTGGATATCTGGACCGCGATTACTCACCACTGACTGTCAGAATCCTTTTTTTCCTTTGACGAGCCTGACGCACGCAAACGATATGCTGATTTCTTAGGAACAGGCCCAGATCCCCGTGATTTGTGTGAAGAGGAGGCGGAGAAAAAGGGGCTAGAGGGCTGCTTTCTGAGAAATTGTAGGCGATCAAATAAACCCCCACTTCTTTCCATTCTGCTAGCAAACGTGCAATCTTTGGACAATAAAATAGACGATCTACGCGGAAGATTAAACTACCAACGGGACATTCAAAACTGTAATATTTTATGCTTCACAGAGCCGTGGCTGAACAACGACACTATCAACATACAGCTGGCTGGTTATACGCTGCACCGGCAGGATAGAACAGCGGTGTCTGGTAAGACATGGGGTGGCAGACTATGTATTTTTGTAAATAACAGCTAGTGCACAATATCTAGGGAAGTCTCAAGGTTTTGCTCGCCTGAGTATTTCATGATAAGCAGTAGACCACACTATCTACCTAGAGAGTTTTCATCTGTATTTTTTGTAGCTGTTTAAATACCACCACAGTCAGAGGCTGGCACTAAGACAGCATTGAATGAGCTGTATTCCGCCATAAGCAAACAAGAAAACACTCACCCAGAGGCGGCGCTCCTAGTAGCTTGGGACTTTAATGCAGGGAAAGTTAAATCTGTTCCACCAAATTTCTATCAGCATGTTACATGTACAACCAGAGGGGGAAAAAAAACTCTGGACCACCTTTACTCCACACACAAAGACGCACACAAAGCTCTCCCTCGCCCTCCATTTGGCAAATCTGATCATAATTCTATTCTCCTGATTCCTGCTTACAAGTCAAAATTAAAGCAGGAAGCACCAGTTACTAGATCAATAAAAACGTGGTCAGATGAAAGAGATACTAAGCTACAGGACTGTTTTGCTAGCACAGACTGGGATATGTTCCGGGATTCCTTGGATGGCATTGAGGAGTACACCACATCAGTCTTTGGCTTCATCAATAAGTGCATCGATGATGTCATCCCCACAGTGACCATACGTACATACCCCAAACAGAAGCCATGGATTACAGGAAACATTCGCACTGAGCTAAAGGCGAGAGCTGCAGCTTTCAAGGAGCGGGACTCTAACCCGGAAGCTTATAAGAAATCCCACTATGCCCTTTGACGAACCATCAAACAGACAAAGCGTCAATACAGTACTAAATCAAATCAAATTTTATTGATCACATACACATGATTAGCAGATGTTAATGCGAGTGGAGCGAAATGCCTGTGCTTCTAGTTCCAACCGTGCAGTAATATCTAACAAGTAATCTAACAATTTCACAATAACTACCTTATACACACAAGTGTAAAGGAATGAAAAATAATATGTATATATAAATATATGGATGAGCGATGGCTGAACGGCATAGGCAAGATGCAGTAGATGGTATAGAGTACAGTATATACACATATGAGATGAGTAATGTAGGGTATGTAAACATTATATAAAGTGACATTGTTAGAAGTGACTAGTGATACATTTATTTATGTATAATTTTAATAATTTTAATTATTAAAGTGGCTAGAGATTTGAGTCAGTATGTTGGGAGCAGCCACTCAATGTTAGTGAAGGCTGTCTAACAGTCTGATGTCCTTGAGATAGAAGCTGTTTTTCAGTCCCGGTTCCAGTTTTGATGCACCTGTACTGACCTCGCCTTCTGGATGATAGCGGGGTGAACAGGTAGTTGCTTGGGTGGTTGTTGTCCTTGATTATCGTTTTGGCCTTTCTGTGACATCGGTGGTGTAGGTGTCCTGGAGGGCAGGTAGTTTGCCCCCGGTAATGCGATGTGCAGACCTGACTACCCTCTGGAGAGCCTTACGGTTGTGGCCGGAGCAGTTCCTGTACCAGGCGGTGATACAGCCCGACAGGATGCTCTCGATTGTTCATCTGTAAAAGTTTGTGAGTGTTTTCGGTGACAAGCCAAATTTCCTCAGCCTCCTGAGGTTGAAGGGGCACTGTTGCGCCTTCTTCACCACGCTGTCTGTGTGGGTGGACCATTTCAGTTTGTCCGTGATGTTTACACCGAGGAACTTAAAACTTTCCACCTTCTCCACTACTGTCCCGTCAATGTGGATACGGGGGTGCTCCCTCTGCTGTTTCCTGAAGTCCACGATCATTTCATTTGTTTTGTTGACATTGAGTGTGAGGTTATTTTCCTGATACCACACTCCGAGGGCCCTCACCTCCTCCCTGTAGGCCGTCTCGCCGTTGTTGGTAATCAAGCCTACCACTGTAGTGTCGTCTGCAAACTTGATGACTGAGTTGGAGGTGTGCATAGCCACACAGTCATGGGTGAACAGGAACGCACCCTTGTGGGGCCCCAGTGTTGAGGATCAGTGGGGTGGAGATGTTGTTGGCCCTCTTGAAGCATGTGGGAACAGCAGACTGGGATAGGGATTGACTGAATATGTCCGTAAACACACCAGCCAGCTGGTCTGTGCATGCTCTGAGGACGCGGCTAGGGATGCCGTCTGGGCCGGCAGCCTTCCGAGGGTTAACACGTTTAAATATTTTACTCATGTTGGCAGCGGTGAAGGAGAGCCCTCAGGTTTTGGTAGCGGGCCGTGTCAGTGGCACTGTATTGTCCTCAAATTGAGCAAAGAAGTTGTTTAATTTGTCTGGGAGCAAGACGTCGGTGTCTGCGATGGGGCTGGTTTTCTTTCTGTAATCCGTGATTGTCTGTAGACCCTGCCACATACGTCTCATGTCTGCGCCATTGAATTGCAACTCTACTTTGTCTCCATACTGATGCTTAGCTTGTTTGATTGCCTTGCGAAGGGAATAGCTACACTGTTTGTATTTGGTCATGTTTCCGGTTGCCTTGCCATGATTAAAATCAGTGGTTCGCGCTTCAGTTTTGCTCGAATGCTGCCGTCAATCCACGGTTTCTGGTTGGGGAACATTTTAATAGTCACTGTGGGTACAACATCACCGATGCACTCGCTAATAAACTCGCTCATCGAATCAGCATATACATCAATGTTGTTGTCTGAGGCTATCCGGAACAGTTTCTGTCTATAGGCTGGGAGCAACAAATTGGATTCGTGGTCAGATTTGCCGAAAGGGGGGTGAGGGAGGGCTTTGTATGCGTCGCTGAAGTTAGAGTAGCAACGATCCAGAATATTGCCAGCCCGTGTCGCACATTCGATATGCTGATAAAATTTAGGGAGCCTTTTTTTCAGATTAGCTTTGTTAAAATCCCCAGCTACAATATATGCAGCCTCAGGATATATGGTTTCCAGTTTACATAGAGTGCAATGAAGTTATTTCAGGGCGGTCAAGGTGTCTGCTTGGGGGGGATATATACGGCTATGATTATAATCGAAGATAATTCTCTTGGTAGATAATGCAGTCAGCATTTGATTGTAAATAATTATATGTCAGGTGAACAAAAGGACTTGAGTTCCTGTATGTTGTCATGATCACACCACGACTTGTTAATCATAAGGCATACTCCCTCGCCTTTCTTCTTAGCATAGAGATGTTTGTTTCTGTCGGCGCGATGCATGAAGAAACCGGGTGGCTGTACCGACTCTGATAACATATCCGGAGTGAGCCATATTTCTGTGAAACAGAGAATGTTACAATCTCTGATGTCTCTCTGGAAGGCAACCCTTGCTCGAATTTCGTCTACCTTGTTGTCAAGAGACAGGATATTGGCAAGTAGTATACTCGGGAGCGGTGAGTGATGAGCTCGTCTATGGAGCCTGACCAGAAGACCGCTCCATCTGCCCCTTCTGCGGCGTCGTTGTTTTGGGTCGCCTACTGGGATCCGATCCATTGTCCTGGGTGGTGGTCCAAACAGGATCCACTTTGGGAAAGCCGTATTCCTGGTCGTAATGTTGGTAAGTTGACGTTGCTCTTATATCCAATAGTTCTTCCCGGCTGTATGTAATAAGATATAAGATTTCCTGGGGTAGCAATGTAAGAAATAATACATTAAAAAAACAAAATACTGCATAGTTTCCTAAGAACGTGAAGCGAGGCAACCATCTCTGTCAGCGCCATTCTTGCATTATCGAATCGTACTACACCGGCTCTGACGCTCGTCGGATGTGGCAGGGCTTGCAAACCATTACAGACTACAAAGGGAAGCATTGCCGAGAGCTGCCCAGTGACACGAGCCTACCAGACGAGCTAAACTACTTCTATGCTCGCTTCGATGCAAATAACACTGAAACATGCATGAGAGCACCAGCTGTTCTGGCAGACTGTGTGATCACGCTCTCCGCAACCGATGTGAGTAAGACCTTTAAACAGGTCAACATTCACAAGGCCGCAGGGCCAGACGGATTACCAGGACGAGTACTGCGAGCATGCGCTGAACAACTGGCAGGTGTCTTCACTGACATTTTCAACCTCTCCCTGTCCGAGTCTGTAATACCAACATGTTTCAAGCAGACCACCATAGTGCCTGTGCCCAAGAACACAAAGTTAACCTGCCTAAATGACTACTCATGTCTGTACTCATGAAGTGCTTTGAAAGGCTGGTCATGGCTCACCTCAAAACCATTATCCCAGAAAACCTAGACCCACCTCAATTTGCATACCGCCCCAACAGATCCACAGATGATGCAATTGCACTCCACACTGCCCTTTCCCACCTGGACAAAAAGAACACCTATGTGAGAATGCTGTTGATTGACTACAGCTCAGCGTTCAACACCATAGTGCCCTCAAAGCTCATCAATAAGCTAAGGACCCTGGGACTAAACACCTCCCTCTGCGACTGGATCCTGGACTTCCTGACGGGCCGCCCCCAGGTAGTAAGTGTCGGTAACAACACATCCGCCGCGCTGATCCTCAACACTGGGGCCCCTCAGGTGTGCGTGTTCAGTCCCCTCTTGTACTGTTCACTCATGACTGCAACACCATCATTAAGTTTGCAGATGACACAACAGTGGTAGGCCTGATCATTGACAACGACGAGGCAGCCTATAGGGAGGATGTCAGAGACCTGGTCGTGTGGTGCCAGGACAACAACCTCTCCCTCAACGTGATCAAAACAAAGGAGATGATTGTAGACTACAGGAAAAAGAGGACTGAGCACGCCCCCATTCTCATCGACGGGGCTGTAGTGGAGCAGGTTGAGAGCTTCAAGTACCTTGGTGTCCACATCACCAACAAACTAACATGGTCCAAGCACATCAAGACAGTTGTGAAGAGGGCACAACAAAATCTATTCCCCCTCAGGAGACTGAAAATATTTGGCATTGGTTCTCAGATCCTCAAAAGGTTCTACAGCTGCACCATCGAGAGCATCCTGACTGGTTACATCACTGCCTGGTATGGCAACTGCTCGGCCTCCGACCACAAGGCACTAGAGGGTAGTGTGAACGGCCCAGTACACCACTGGGGCCAAGCTTCCTGCCATCCAGGACCTCTATACCAGGTGGTGTCAGAGGAAGGCCCTAAAAATTGTCAAAGTTCTCTCTGTCACCGCACGGCAAGCAGTACCGGAGTGCCAAGTCAAGGTCCAAGAGGCTTGTAAACAGCTTCTACCCCCAAGCCATAAGACTCCTGAACACCTAATCAAATGGCTACCCAGACTATTTGCATTGGGCCCCCACACTCTCCCCCTCTTTTACACCGCTGCTACTCTGTTGTTATTATCTATGCATAGTCACTTTAATAACTCTACCCCCCCCCCCACCCCCCATGTATATAGTCTCACTATTGTTATTTTACTACTGCTCTTTAATTACTTGCTACTTTTATTTCTTATTCTTATCCATACTTTTTTAAACTGCATTGTTGGTTAGGGGCTCGTAAGTAAGCATTTCACTGTAAGGTCACCTGTTGTATTCGGTGCATGTGACCAATACAGTTTGATTTGATTTTGATTTGAATGTGTGTAGACAAAGAAGAGCACTCCAGTAGGTGCACCAAAATATTTAAGGACCATTTTCTCAAAAGTGGGGTTACAAATTAATCAACTTTCAAAGCATAATTACTTTCCCATTGTTCCTTAACTGTAGTGTATGATATACAATTTTCTAGCTCAGAGTCTCTACTTTTATCCATTGTAAAAACAAAATTTCACATTTTGCTACATAAGACCGAATCAAGCTGGTCGGTCACATTTATGATGAGAGGGGTGAATGAATGGATCACTAGAGCACTGGTAAAATCAACCTGGTCTCAGAGCATTCCGTATTATTCTGTACGTAAATCCAAGACACTCCATTTAATATGATATGTTATGTTTCGTATGGTATGTATTACTTTTTGGATGTCCATCATCCATTTGGTATGATATGTTACAAATTAAATGCTGTATCATAGTGTAACAAATTAGGGTTAGGAGAAGGGTTAGCTAACATGCTAAGTAGTTGCAAAGTAGCCCAAAAACAGTAAGCAGTTGAAAAGTTGCTTATTAGCTAAAATGCTAAAATTGTCAGTCATGAGATTGGAACTCGAAACTCCCTAATTTGAGTATCTCAGATTTACATTTACCATGTTACGTCTACTATGTTCGTCTAGTCTATGAAACCAGGTTGGGAAAATAGGCATCAGGGAACTGCTGCCTAACAAACGAGACTAGGAGATAGGCTATATAAAACAAATGCAAATTTGAATCATAATGCAAGTAACATACGCATTTAGCATGGCATTTACAATTCAGAATGTATAAATCATAGCCCAGAAGCTGTAGCTTCTACAGAACCATGGACCAGCACACTGGTTCAGTAAGTGCATAGACTAAACACACACACACACATATATATATATATATATATATATATAGGACCATTTTCTCTGAAACTGAGTTTGTGTGCTGAAAGGGAATCTACCACCCGACTAGACACTTTTGATCGATATTGGAAGAGGGGCTGGCTCCTCCGCCTGCTGTAAGGCTTTGTCTTCATTGTGTCACATGCCCTCTTTCCTGACACACATTTATGTTAAGGATGAACACGATGACTTTACGAGAAAATGAAACATTTGCCCTATGTGTCGCCTGCCATTAGTGACGGTAGCGCACATTCATTTCACCCCGGTTAATCTCGGCGCTCAGGGGATTTTTGAGGAGGCGCCTCTTTCAACTCACTTGACAGTTTGTATGGAAGACCTAAGTGGGTCGTGTTGTGCTACACTATCTTATTATTATGTCTAGGCTAGCGTAGCCTACTTGATGGCACACACAATATTCTGAGAATAAGGTTGAGATATAACCGGCTGAGTGTGCGTGAGCGCTCATGCGACAGATTTAATCACATGAATTGACATGAACAACATGCACTGCATGGTTCCTACAACAACCTGACGGATTTAAAATATTTTACAATTTTCACCATTTAAACTATTCATTAAATATTGATCATCTCGTTGTTTACAAAAACATTTATTTACAACATTTAACTAGCCACCGAGTCGAACAGCTATGCTTTGCTTATTGAACACTTAATAATGCGTAGCCGTCTGGAATGATTAATCACAGTTGCTTTGAAATATTATTATAATAAAATATAAATAACAAATAACCAACAATAAACTCACAATTTTATTTAATGTCCTTACGCAAATGTAGGCTACAATAACAGCAAACTACCAGTAACTGAAGTGACCTATAAATGTAGGTACATTTCCCCGCATGATCCTCGAAGACAAAAAAAATAAATCACAACATTTTTAGAGTTTTTCTCATTAGTCGATCACCAAAATATAAAACGACACTTCCAATCACGACACAATATACCATAAAACTGAACTGATAACTAAGTTGCAAATAATAATATCAGTCAGAACGTAAGTGCACGCTGCATGATAGCTCTGGATCAGGGCGGTTAGTGCGTATCCTTTCACTACGGAGGAAGGCGCACTGAGGACCTGGACCAGAGCTAAATGCTAGCTAAATCAATCATTTCTTCAAAGTTACAATTATCTCAATCACACATTTCAACATTTGTCAGAGAAACTCACCGTTTTGCTGTAACATCTCTCGAAATCCGTAAACAGTCTTCATTCATTACTGCCTGAAAGAGAGCATGCTTCTTCCACCTTTGTCATTCATTCTACATTAATAAGCATACTGTTAAAGTGCTGTTTAAACATCCGCTACGATAGTAGTACGTGCGCAGGGGAAGATCCCGCTCTGAAATGTCACGTGGTTTGAATATAGTAATACCACAAGTGACAAATCATTGATGTATTGCTCCAGTGTACTCTTACCACCTTAAAAAATATATTGCACTGACTTCTTGAAAAAGACACACATGAGCACGATATTGTTTTTATACACACATATATATATATATATATATGTACAAAAATACTTAAAACATGTTTTATCTGTTGATGATTCATTTACTAAGACTTCTGTGTAAAAACAGAAGGGAATACAATGAGTAAGCCAGCACAGTCATAATTGGCAACAATGCTAACATTTAGCCAAGGCCATGACATTGAGTAATTCCAAAGCCTTTATGCTATAGCAATGATTAGTGGGAAAGCTGCTAGGGATGTTCTGAATTTACTCCACTCCCGAGCCAAAAGCCACCTAAAATGGCACAAAACGTGGCCAAAAACAAGACCACCCTGAGCCATGTTTTCAAAACCTAAACTCTAGAGAAACTGAACGAATAAAAGGCGAAAGAAAGACTTCTGTGTTGGTCATTACTGAGATGTGGTTAAGGAAGAGTGTTTTGAATACTGACGTTAACCTTCCTGGTCATAACCTTTTTCGGCAAGACAGACCTTCCAAAGTTGGGGGAGGCAATCTTTACCAAGGATCACCTTCAGTGCTCGGTTGTCTCCACCAAGTCTATCCCCAAACAATTAGATTTTCTGGTAAGCGTTAAACTTTCAAATAGGTCTTTGTTGACTGTTGCTCGATGCTATCGTCCTCCATCAGCACCGGCCTGTACCCTACCTGCCTTAACCACTCTCCTGGCCCCTTACACTAAGTCTGAATTTGTCCTGCTAGGTGACCTAAACTGGGACATGCTTAAACCACCTGACCAAGTCCTAAAGCAATGGCACTCCCTAAATCTTTCTCAGATTATTACCAATTCCACAAGGCATGACTTCAAACACCCAGAAAAGGTTACTCTCCTTGATGTTATCCTCACAAATAATCCTGATAGGTATCAGTCTGGTATTTTCTGTAATGACCTTAATGATCACTGTTTTACAGCCTGTGTTTGTAATGGCTGTTCAGTGAAACGACCTGTCCTGATTTGTCATAGACGCTTGATAAAAAACTTGAATGAGCAAGCCTTCCTTCATGAACCGGGCACACGCATACTCAGGCTGACTGGCTATCGTTCAGGCAAATGAGAAATAAGTGCACTCAGGCTATCCGGAAGGCCAAAGTTAGTTACTTTAAGGAGCAGTTCTCTCTTTGTGGGTCTAATCCCAAGAAGTTCTGGAAAACGGTTAAAGACCTGGAGAATAAACCCTCCTCCTCACAGCTGCCATTGTCCTGCCTAAACATGTCCAAAAATAAGCTCATTTTCATTGCAAAATGTTTGCTACGGTGATCACTAATAAATACGACCCAGGGACAGGATGTCAGGAATCTTCTAAACACTTATTTACTTTCTACGTTTCAAAAAGTTTGACAAAAGGTTTTTGCTGCATGCCCTACTGAACACGACCCAGCTTCCCTTTGCCCTTGTTGACCCAAAACTGTGGGTGTGGAACTTCCCTGGGAAATTTTGAAGATCTGAGAGAACTGGATAGATGTGAGGAACTATGACAAAATTCTAACTAATTTGGGGGAAAGATGGAGCTAGTACTAAATTGCAATTGCCTATCTATACCTATCAAATTCTTTCAGTTGAACACAATTGCCTAGGGGGAAGTGGTGAGCCTAAGGGTTCTTGACAGGGCTGTACATCAGTGGTTTCAAACCTGTTGTTAATTCAGAATTTTCTGGTGACCTACAGCAGTGTCACAAACTCGGCATTGGGGCCCCCGCTGGGTGCACGTTTATTTTTTTGCCCTAGCACTACACAGATGATTCAAATAATCAACTCATCATCAAGCTTTCATTATGGGGCGGCAGGTATCCTAATGGTTAGAGCATTGGGCCAGTAACCGAAAGGATTGAATCCCCGAGCTGACAAGGTAAAAATATTTTGTTCTGCCCCTGAACAAGGCAGTTAATCCACTGTTCCCCGGTAGGCTGTCATTGTAAATAAGAACTTAACTGACTTGCCTAGTTAAATAAAAGGTTAATGTTTAAAACATTCACATTTTAATCAGCTGTGGATCGAGTTTGGGAAACCCTGAGCTACAGTATCAGATAAACAAAACCACGTCTCTAGCATTATAGGGAAGAAGAAAAGTTTCTGATGACATCATCTGGTGTGCATCATGTGATTTGTTTAAAATGAGCTTTTTTGTTTAAAATCACATGATGCACACGAGATGTCATCAGTGGTTGTGTTCCCCTGCGTTGCATCATCAACCAATGCCATGTCATTGACAGTGTCATCGGGCACCAGATTCATACCCTTAAACTTATTCCACATTTTGTTTTGCTACGGCCCAAATTCAAAATGGATTTAAAAAAAATCTCTCTCACCCATCTACACACAATACCCTATAATGAAAAAGTGAAAACATGTTTTTAGACAGTTTTGAAATGCAGATATTTAATTTACATAAGTATTAACACCCCTGAGTCAATACATATTAGAATCACCTATGGCAGATATTACAGCTGTGAGTGTTTCTGGGTAAGCCTCTAAGAGCTTTGCACATCTGGATTGTACAATATTTGCCCATTATTCTTCTCAAAATGATTCAAGCTCTGTCAAAGTTGGTTGTTGATCATTGCTAGACAACCATTTAAATCTTGCCATATATTTTCAAGCAGATTTAAGTAAAAAAAAAAAAAAAATCTGCCATTCATTGTCTTCTTGGTAGGAAACTCCAATGTAGATTTGGCCTTGGGTTTTAGGTTATTGTCCTGCTGAAAGGTGAATTCAGATCCTAGTGTCTGGTGGAAAGCAAACTGAACCAAGTGTTCCTTGAGGATTTTGCTTGTGCTTAGCTCCCTTCAGTTATGTTTTTATCCTGAAAAAAAACCTGTCCTTAACAATTACAAGCATATCCATAACATGATGCAGCCACCATATGCTTGAAAATATAGACAGTAGTACTCAGTAATGTATTGGATTTGCCCCAAACATAACACTTTGTATTCAGGACAAAAAGTGAATTACTTTGGAGTATTACTTTTGTGCCTTATTGCAAACAGGATGCATGTTTTGGAATCATTTTTAATTTTTACTGTACAGGCTCCCTTCTTTTCACTCTGCCAATTGGGTTAGTATTGTGGGGTGACTACAATGTTATTGATCAAACCTCAGTATTCTCCTATCACAGCTATTAAACTCTAACTGTTTTAAAGTCACCATTGGCCTCATGGTGAAATCCCTGAGTGGTTTCTCAGTTGCCTCTCCGGCAACTGAGTTAGGAAAGACAACTTTATCTTTGTAGTGACTGGGTGTATTGATACACATTCCAAAGTGTAATTAATAACTTCACCATGCTCAAAGGGATATTCAATGTCTGTTTTATTAAATTTTACCCATCTACCAATAGGTGCCCTTCTTTGCGAGGCATTGGGTAACCTCCCTGGTCTTTGTGGTTGAATCTGTTTTTGAAATTCACTTCTCGACTGAGGGATCTTACAGATAATTGTACAGTTGAAGTCGGAAGTTTACATACACTTAGGTTGGAGTCAATAAAAATATTTTTTCAACCACACCACAAATTTATTGTTAACAAAGTTTTGTTTTGGCAAGTCAGTTAGGACATCTACTTTGTGCATGACACAAGTCATTTTCTCCAACAATTGTTTAGACAGATAATTGCACTTATAATTCACTGTATCACAATTCCAGTGGGTCAGAAGTTTACATACACTGAGTTGACTGTGCCTTTAAACAGCCTGGAAATTCCAGAAAATTATGTCATGGATTTAGAGGCTTCTGATAGGCTAATTTGAGTCAATTGGAAGTGTACATGTGAATGTATTTAAAGGCCTACCTTCAAACTCAATGCCTCTTTGCTTGACATCATGGGAAAATCAAAAGGATTCAGCCAAGACCTCAGAAAAAAATGGTAGACCTCCACAATTCAGGAGGAAACAGGTACAAAAGTATCTATATCCACAGTAAAAACAAGTCTTATATCGACATAACCTGAAAGGCCGTTCAGCAAGGAAGAAGCCACTGCTCCAAAACCACAATAAAAAAGCCAGACTACGGTTTGCAACTGTACATGGGGACAAAGACTTTCTGGAGAAATGTCCTCTGAGCTGATGAAACAAAAATAGAACTGTTTGGCCATAATGACAATTGTTATGTTTGGAGGAAAAAGGCGGAGGCTTGCAAGGAAAATAACACCATCCCAACCGTGAAGCACGGGGGTGGCAGCATCATGTTGTGGGGGTGCGTTGCTGCAGGAGGGACTGGTGCACTTCACAAAATAGATGGCATCATGTGGAAGGAAATTTATGTGGATTTATTGACGCAACATCTCAAGACATCAGTCAAGAAGTTAACGCTTGGTCGCAAATGGGTCTTCCAAATGGACAATGTCCCCAAGCATACTTCCAAAGTTGTGGCAAAATGGTTTAAGGACAACAAAGTGAAGTTATTGGAATGGCCATCACAAAGCCCTGACCTCAATCCTATAGAACATTTGTGGGCAGAACTGAAAATGCGTGTGCGAGCGGAGGCCTACAAACCTGACTCAGATACACCAGCTCTGTCAGGAGGAATGGGCCAAAATTCACCCAACTTATTGTGGGAAGCTTGTGGAAGGCTACCCAAAACTTTTGACCCAAGTTAAACAATTTAACAGCAATGCTACCAAATACTAATTGAGTGTATGTAAACTTCTGACCCACTGGGAATGTGATGAAAGAACTAAAAGCTGTAATGAATCATTCTCTCTACTATTATTCTGACATTTCACATTCTTAAAATAAAGTGGTGATCCTAACTGACCTAAGACAGGGAATTTTTAAATGTATTTGGTTAAGGTGTATGAAAACTTCCAACTTCAGCTGTATGTGTGGGGTAAAAAAAAAAGGCTCCACCCCCATACTCATAGAATTGACTCAAAATGAATGTTTACAACCACAAATAACAATAACTGTAGCGACACTGTGTTTATAAACGTAGAATTCGATTTTGCCACTTCAGCATGCTTTTGTGGCACAGTCGATGCCAAGCAGGGCTACAGGCCAGAAGGTTGAGGGTTCGCCGACCACCATGGACAGGATAACGCTCCCTGCCTGCTTCATTAGGCTACATTACAATCAGAGCCGGCTGCAGACAATGCTCAGCTAGGTAGAAATCAGATTCTCATAATTTTTATGCATTATTTATAATTCAATAAAATATATGCTAGAAAGTGTGTGCCCCCAGGCCTGGCGGGAAGCAAAAGTTATTCCGTTATCTAAGAACAGTAAAGCCCCCTTTACTGGCTCAAATAGGGGACCAATCAGCCTGTTACCAACCCTGTTACTAACTTTTTGAAAAAATTGTGTTTGACCAGATACAATGCTTTTTTACAGTAAACAAATTGACAACAGACTTTCAGCACGCTTATAGGGAAGGACATTCAACAAGCATAGCACTTACACAAATGACTAATGATTGGCTGAGAGAAATTGATGATAAAAAGATTGTGGGTGCTGTTTTGTTAGACTCCAGTGTGGCGTTTGACATTATTACCAGTTGTCTGTTGCTGGAAAAACATACACTACCGTTCAAAAGTTTGGGGTCAGAAATGACCTTGTTTTTGAAAAAAATAAAATAAAATGTATCCATTAAAATAACATTAAACTGATCAGAAATACAGTGTAGAGATTGTTGATGTTGTAAATGACTATCGTAGCTGGAAACAGCTGATTTTTTTAATGGAATATCTACATAGGCGTACAGAGGCCCATTATCAGCAACAATCACTCCTGTGTTTCAATGGCACGTTGTGTTAGCTAATCTAAGTTTATAATTTTAAAAAGGCTAATTGATCATTAGAAAACCCTTTTGCAATTATGTTAGCACAGCTGCAACCTGTTGTCCTGATTAAAGAAGCAATAAAACTGGCCTTCTTTAGACTAGTTGAGTATCTGGAGCATCAGCATTTGTGGGTTCGATTACAAGCTCAAAATGGCCAGAAACGAATGACTTTCTTCTGAAATTCGTCACTCTATTCTTGTTCTGAGAAATTGATGTTTTTCCATGCGAGAAGTTACCAAGAAACTGAAGATCTTGTACAACGCTGTGTACTACTCCCTTCACAGTACAGAGCAAACTGGCTCTAACCAGAATAGAAAGAGGAGTGGGAGGCCGCGGTGCACAACTGAGCAAGAGGACAAGTATATTAGTGTCTAGTTTGAGAAACAGCCTTCTTCATGACTGTGGGCGTGAGTGGGCCATTTTAAGTCCTTAGTGATTTGGACACCAAGGAAGCTCTCGACCCGCTCCACTGTAGCCCCGTTGAGGCCTATCACCGTCGCGTCGTCAATTAATTATTGATTGCATGCTGGTGTTGTAGGCCTAGGTAGGATAATTGTATTGTCCCTGAACAAGATCAATAGGGGAGCTTTTGAGCTGTGTGTTTCATGTCTTCACTGTTCTTTCATGCACAATGATGCACCTGGCCTCTTCGCTTATATAGAAAATATGTGCAGCTTTGAATGATTTTATGTGCGGTATGATTGCTAGTTAGCCTATTGCAGATGTGGACAAATGATCCACCTATCACTATTGTCGCTATGAATGGTGGATAGAGGTCAGGATAGACAGACAGGTAGACTATATTGACCTGTGGTATAGTTACACGGAACCCTAACCGGCTGCGCGCGTGCCCCATCGTGCATACGGTTATTTTGTACCCCCACACCAAACGCGATCACGACACGCAGGTTAAAATATCAAAACAAACTCTGAACCAATTACATTAATTTGGGGACAGGTCGAAAAGCATTAAACATGTATGACAATTTAGCTAGCTAGCTTGCACATGCTAGCTAATTTGTCCTATTTAGCTAGCTTGCTGTTGCTAGCTAATTTGTCCTGATATATATAAACATTGAGTTGTTATTTTACCTGAAATGCACAAAGTCCTCTACTCCGACAATTAATCCACACATGAAAAGGTCAACCGAATCGTTTCTAGTCATCTCTCCTCCTTCCAGGCTTTTTCATCTTTGAACGGCATCTAAAATTTCATAGTAGTACCACGACGACCGGCAAAACAGTTCGTCTTTCAATCACCCACGTGGATATAACCAATGAGGAGATGGGAGAGGCAGGAGTTGCAGCACGATCTGCGTCAGAAATAGGAATGACTATTTAGCCTTTGGCAACGCAGACGCTCGTTGGCGCGCGAGCAGTGTGAGTGCAATAATTGAATAACATGCGTTTCTAATTTTATTTTGCAACGCTCGCGCACTGGTCTGGTCAGCATGTTAGCGCGCGGCAAAGCGTAGTGCATAAGGGAAGTACCAAAACACCTTGATATAGGGGTGCACATGCAAGCAGCTGAGGAAATGCGGCTAGGATGGAATAAATGATATAGTAAAACCCGCAAAAGGCTGAAAAGTAAAGCAGTAAAAAAATAAACACTACCCTCTCTCAATTTTTTGGGGGGACAACCCCCCCACCCCAGTACATTTCCAACTGTCCCTTATCTTCTAGCTTTTTTACTACAATATTAGAAACTTGTCATTTTCACATATGTTGACATACTGTAGCAGTCGAGCTGGAGATGATGAATTTGATGTTGACTGCAACAATCTGACTGCAACTCACCATTTTGTAAATAATTTGGTAACCATCTGTTGAAATATCTAATTTTGAAGAAAAATAACAAATTAGATAAAAAATTAATTAAAAAAAAATGGTACACCAAAAAGGTAAATGAGCTCTAAATTGTAGGTACCACCACAGTTGCAAGTCAAGAACGTGTTTCAGCCGTTCTTATTAAAGTTTTATTTTCATGTTTATAAAAACATAAATTAGATCAGGGGGGTCAGAGGAATACATGTCTATATACTGTTGTTCAGACTTTTACTACCGCTGTTGCACCTTCTGCTTCGGCTTGTGTAAAGAGCACAGCTAACAGGGTTGGTGAAAAGATGGATACGCACGTCGAGCAAGCATTACACAAGACTGCAAACCAACAACAAAAAAAGTCATGAAAATTGAAGGTTTTGGCTCATTCATTCGTATGGCCACTTGCTCTCTCCTCTGCTGTCACACTTAAAGTTTGCTCTGTTCCAGGGCATTAGTGTGTGTTCCTCTACTAACGGTTAGTGGAGGAATGCAAACTAATGCCATGGACCAGAGCTAACATAGTATGGAAGGTGAACTTTGTCTTGCAGTCAAACCGTCAACTGCATCTTCGCTCCAGCAGCCGTTACTTTAAAATAATTTGTCCCACACATCATGTCTCATCTGAAACAAATGTCCATTTGAAGCAGTGTTGTCATAGTCTTCTAGAAATGGATGTCAGTTTTTCCATCGGAGTTGCTGCAAGAAAAGAGCCAAAGTCCTGTTAGTGATGATTCAACTCTGACTTTAACCATGTTGAATTATGATTTGATATAAAACAACTATCTAATTGTTCCACAGATTCTGATTGAATAAATCCAGAGGCAGATCTAATTATTTAATGGAGAACTAAAAATGTGATTTCCTCAAAGGTGATTACCCTTGGATGAATTGTTCTGGACTAGAGCTGGGACTAAATACCGTGACTCGAACTTCTTTTGTCTTCGAAGTTTGCCTGCCACGCTCAGACCAGTTTGTTCAGACCAAGGGTTTAGTTCACTTTTCGAAGTGGGTTAACACAGTTTTAGAGGATAATTTGACAAATGAATGCAAAAAGTTCACACAGAGTGCATCTGAGCGACAAACTAGTCCTCCATTGCATCGCCGGAAGTCACTCTGTGACTCAAACTTATTTTTGAAATATATACACTCCCCTACGTATTTATTTGGACAGTGAAGCTTAAACTTTTTGGCTCTATACTCCAACATTTTGGATTTGAGATCAACATTTTTATATGAGGCGACAGAATGTCACCTTTCATTTGAAGGTAATTTCATACATATCGGTTTTATCATTTAGAAATGAAAACACTTTGAATATAGTTACTTTATTACTACGTAATACATACATCTCTGCAAAATAGCTGATGTGAAAAGATCTGATATGATTGGTCAAAAAACCAATTAGTGGAAACAGATCAGAATTGGGCTGCCTGTCTGAAGTTTGGTCTTGACTATAATGCAGTTTAGAATAGGCTGGAGAATATGGGTGTGTGAAAATGTCCCTTCAACTTGACTAATCTGATTACGTAACTCTGATTTTACAATGCACACGTGTAGTTCTGTTGAGATGTACAAAAGAGAAGTGGAAGTGTTTTTGAAGGTTAAATACATTGTCTGGTCATGAGTATCAACACAGAAAGGAACCAAGGTTGAAGAGGAACTACTGTCTTTCCATAAAAACACAACCAGACTGAGAAAACAGATTGTGTTAACACAACAGTGAATGCCCCATAAGGAAATAGGGCTGTCAATTTTAGCCTTCCACTTAAAACTGACAATGACCAGCCACTTCAGTTGAAGTAGAGACATCATCACAATATCTTATTATGAGCCATCCTCTTATGATTGTCATATTTATCATTACAAGAGGAACAGGCGAGAGACTAAATGTTCACCTTATCTGATCCTCACCACTTCCTTACACAAGCAAGACTTCCCGTCTTGCTAGAGGAAACGTGACACTTTCAGACAGGTTTGTTTTCATTAGGCACCAAATTGAAGAAAAACAGACTGAAACAGGGAGGGGCTACCTGGACATTTTTGTATTGCAAAACGTTTAAAAAACGTTTCCGTTGTGCGCCACAATGAAAATGACCCAGTTCACATGGGAAACGCAGTCTGTTGCACATACTTAGGCAATCTACTGCACAATATTGTTCTCAAGAAACCCTTTGATACAAAGGAGTCTTGTACTGTTGGGTGTTGAAAGGCGTCATTTTGCTTAATGTCCTCGCGCTTTACAATCAAAGCAACTTTAATTGTTGATTTTCTGTCTCCTTAGGGCCAAATTGTGTTGTATTTGTTTCGTAAAAACGCCTGTAAGTGTTATTCACTTCTGGACCTGGGAGGGTCACTATACGTAAAGGCTGTACTTTCCAGCTTCGCCCTATACCACCTGATACGAACTGCTAATCAAGACTTTAATTAGCCGAATCGGGGGTGTTAGTGCAGGGCTGGAACAAAAGCCGGCACACGTCTGTCCTCCAGTGTACAGGTTAACTCATTGGTCATTGACCCCTGGAGACCTAAAGGGTGTATGGCTTTTTCTTTCAACTCGGATACTTATACCACCGATTGAGTTTTTTTGAGTAACCTATTTGTAAACTCAAGTGTGTTAGTGATGGGCTGGAGCAAAAGCCTACACACACTGAAGCCGACTTGTGGTGACACTATCTTACAGTGTAGGGTGCATTTCCCACACTAGTGGTTAAGGTTAAGATTGGAGGAGGGGAAGCAGATCCTAGATCTGTACCTAGGGGAAACTTCGCCTTACCGAGTTGCTGAGGATTTCCTCGATCTTCCTGTACTCGGATGAGCCTTTCTCCACCTTCCCCCGGTACACAATCAACTGCTGCCGGTCCTTCAGGTCCCTGTACGTCTGATTGGGCAAAAGAACCGCCAATCAATCGTCATGCCACATAATGATAAATCGCATGTGATGCCAGGATAAGAGATTAAATGTTATCTGTACTGTCAATGATATCATTTGCCACAATTGTTCGAGTTCTTGCGCACTAGGCATTGTAGGCATAGTATTAAACTGCAGTACTGTTACCAATGTAAGTTATGTAAAAATACTGTAACAGTAGTGCTAGAGACATAAGATGTAGTTCTACATAAGAATTTGACTTGCCTGGTTAAAAAAATGGTTGAAATAAAAATTAAATAGATAATCAATACTCATTATAGTGCTTTAAAACATGGAAGTTGGTAGAAGTTACCTCTAACCACTGATCCAGGGTCAGACCATTTTTCTATGCCTCTAAGGGTTAAGGTTAGGATTTGGGATTGCATAATCTAATCCAAGATCTGTGGTTAGGGGTGACTCCTACATTGAGCTATAACATGTGTGTCTGTCAGATGTCTCACATTGATGATGACGTCGTGACACTTATACTTCTGCGCCAAACTGATCTTCTGCTCCACGTCTTCAACCAGGTTGACGTAATCCTGCAACACCTAGGAGTAGAAAGGAGAAGAGGGACAGAAAGAGAGGGATGAGCGACTAAAATAAATGTGGCAACATCTGCATGATGTGGCATAACAAGTCAGTGTAATCCCTAAAAATGAAAACACACAGCATCTAACTATGAAATAAAATTCTATTTAGTGCCATTTTATGGTTTAATTTGAGCTATTATGCTTATGGAATTTTGAATTGTCCAATTCAACTGCATTGCATGTAATGTGCCACACCCAATACATCTGCAGAATCCTGAAAACAATGGGAATAGAGAGACCAGCACTCAGGTGATTTTAAAAACACAGTACCACCTGGTGTTCAGACTGGGGAAATGCAGCTGGAGTTGTCCTACCTACCTGTACTGGTGCGTTGTTTTTCTGAAGGATGTCCACTATTCTATGAAAGCCAATGGGAGACCTCTTCTTGGTGTAGCCCAGCCAGTTCTTGGTGGTGAACAGAGCATCCACATCGAACCAGGCTTTCAGCTTCGCCCTCGCACCCAGACATGTGAGGAGAAACTGTTTATCTGAAATCTGGATGATGACAAAACTTGGGAGTTATTACAATCATTGAATGTTGTTTAACCTGGAAACACACATTTTTCCTTAACTCTGTTGGGAAATAGGGTTGAAGGCAAATCGATGTCTTTCTGACAACTTCAACTCAAGCTTTTAAAATAGTTGGACAGATGGATTGGCATGAATAACGAAAATATACATATGGTCTCATTGCAAACGGAGCCAGAATATTGTTGAACGAAAAGATTCACAACAGTGACTCAAGCCAGACACATTTACCTAGTAATAAAGACAAGGCCCAGTTAATTCAATAACAAAATGGACAAACAAATACTCATGTGTAGTCCAAGCTTCTCTCTCTTACCCTGAAGGTCTTCCGTATGTTGGCTGGACTGCTGAACGTGCCCTGTGGGAGAGACTGGGCTAGTTAGTTGATGTTGTGCACACAGTTACAGATACAGATACACACACATACAGGCAAACACGCACAAACAGACCGTAATCAACTCCAACCATAATGTTATTTCAATTAACAACAAGACAAATTATTAAATGTTTGGATATAATGGCAGTATTTATAATATAAAAGATTGATAGATTAATGCACAGATTAATGCATTTTTACATCACACTGATTAACACTAGGTTCCCTACAACAGCCAGGTAACTGACAATCTCTGTCTCCATCTTGTGGTTGCAATAGTGAATTACAGTTAGAAAAAAAACTCTCCGTAGCACAGTGGTCATCAAACCTGAGAGCTACAGGGTGTGCCGGCTCTGGCTCCAGTCCAGCCTTAACAGGACTAACACCACCTTCACCTGATCAACTTATCATCATGCCAAATCTGGAGCACTTGCTCGTACTGGAACAAAAGCCTGGGCACCCTGTGGTTCTCCAGGACCAGGTTTGAGGGCCACTTCAGTTCCAGAACTCACATCAGACTCCCCATAATGGTAGAAGCAGGAGTAGTAGAGAGTAGTGATGATGGGCATGTTGAGGATGGAGGCTTTCCGCGGGTATTTCTTAAAGATGTCCGCCTGGCCGCTACTCTCCACCTGTTTGTCGTTCGCCTGAACGGGGGATGGAATTTTATGGTTTTACAACCTACTTAAGGCTGTCATAAGCATGACTTATGGCTTGATATGACATAGGGTCAGCCTGAAGAACCAGAGAAGGGAAGGTTTGGAATGTTTGGTTTTAAAGCCTACATGAACATGTCAAACATGACATAGGATTTGACATATTATGCAATGATCGAGCTTATGACAAAATATGTCATAGCGTAGGTATCTTTGGCAAAACTGTTCTCCCAAATTACACATCGAAACCTTATGGAGACCATGTTAGTGCGCCATGCTTTTTAACAGATTTCAAACAAGATTTTATTTAAAGCGCAAAATAAAATGTTACTACTGTACCATGAGCGAGATTCAGCCATTGGATTCAGCCAATGTTTCAAAAATAGCAGCGGTTTCTCACCTCGATGATAATCTGCCTTTCCAGGAGTGTGTAGTGGTCTTGAACGTGAGTGGCATCGTCTGGTGAGAAGGGGAAACTGCAACAAAGTCCATGGTGCTAGTTAGTAACGCTGTTCTCCAAAGCTAATAGTGCTGTGTAGTATCTCTGACTCCGGGAGTAGGTAACATTCAAATGTGTTAAATGACCTTACTTCAGGAAAAGGTTTGTACGACCTTGTAGGATTTAAAAACACCTCAGTCAACAATATCAAAATGTGGCAGGAAAATGGGAAAATAAAAAGATGCTGTTCACGAGAGAAAACTTAGGATTCTTTACCTTGGTTCTGTTCCTTAGGGTACGCAACGGAAAACATTTTGCAACAGAAAACGGAAATCAGCACTTCTTTTTGGACGCGTTCATGTGGTGCCTTCCTGTGTCTGTACGATTTCTTCCGTTTTGTGCCTAATGAACACGACCCTGAGACGTGAGGTAATGTGGAGTGGATCTTTACCTGAGGCAGTTCTTCAGAAAGTCCCTCCTCTTGTTCTCGTCTCTGACATTGAGGTGATCTCTGTACTGCATGAGCTGAATATGGACATGGAAACAGAGGAAGGTGCATTGATATTTAAAACCATCAACAACCAATGAGTGCAGAGCATTAAAGGCACAATCTGTAATGTTCATTTCAACTCCACCGTCAGCGGTGTCACAGACAGTTTTCAGGGATACAGTATCTTCAACCGAGCTTCCTTTTCCCCTGAAAACCAGATGTGGAGACCCTGCTCATGCATTTATTTTACACCTGCTACATTAGGTTATTTCAACTCAAAAGTGCTGCCCCTGCACTTGTTTGACACATTTTAGGATGGACTGAAATGTAACTGAATTAGACTTTTGATGTAACTGTCCCCCCCAGAATGGCTTGGCAGTTCATAGGAAGTACATACCGCCATGTCTTCTGTTCTGTCCATGGACCTTGATGACACGAGAGAAAAGAGGACTGATCAGGATGCCTGCATACAAGTAGCAAGTTGACCAGACAGTACCATCATTTGGGTACGCCATGGAAAACATTTAAAATCTTTTACAAAATAATTCTTAAAATGGACAAATCCTGACAGTCCCTCCCTGTTTCAGTCTGTTTTATTTCCTTTGGTGCCTTATAAACACAACTCAGATGCTACACTTGAACAGGAGCGGTGAAAACCAGTCCAACAAGATTACATGACAACTCCATTGATACAATCTTATGGCTTAAAGGATACAGTGCATTCGGAAAGTATTCACACCCATTGACTTTTTCCACATTTTGTTACCATTACAGCCTTATTCTAAAATTGATTCAAATAGATTTTTTTCCACTCATGAATCTACACACAATACCCCATAATAACAAAGCAAAAACTGCATTTTGGTTTTTAGAAATGTTTGCAAATGTATATATAATTTATATATTTTCAATAACACATTTACATAACTATTCAGACCCTTTACTTAGTACTTTGTTAAAGCACCTTTGGCAGCGATTACAGCCTTGAGTCGTGGGTATGACGCTACAAACTTGGCACAACTGTATTTGGGGAGTTTCTCCCATTTTTCTCTGTAGATCCTCCCAAGCTCCGTCAGGTTGGATGAGGAGCGTCACTGCACAGCTATTTTCAGTTCTCTCCAAAGATGTTCGATCGGGTTCCAATCCGGGCTTTGAATGGGCCACTCAAGGACATTCAGAGACTTGTCCCGAAGCCACTCCTGCGTTGTCTTGGCCTTTACCACAGTTTGGGGCGCTCTGGAGGAGGTTTTCATCAAGGATCTCTCTATACTTTGCTACGTTCATCTTTGCCTTGATCCTGACTAGTCTCCCAGTCCCTGCCGCTGAAATACATCCCCACAGCATGATGCTGCCACCCCCATGCTTCACCGTAGGGATGGTGTCAGGTTTCCTCTAGATGTGACGCTTGGCATTCAGGCCAAAGAGATCAATCTTGGTTTCATCAGACTAGAGAATCTTGTTTCTCATGGTCTGAAAGTCTTTAGGTGCCTTTTGGCAAACACCAAGCGGGCTGTCATGTGCCTTTTACTGAGGAGTGGCTTCCGTCTGACCACTCTACCAGAAAGGACTCTAGAGCTCTGTCAGACTGACCATCAGGTTCTTGGTCACCTCCCTGACCAAGGCCCTTCTCCCCCAATTGCTCACTATGGCCGGGTGGCCAGCTCTAGGAAGAGTCTTGGTGGTTCCAAACTTCTTCCATTTAAGAATGACGGTGGCCACTGTATTCTTGGGGACCTTCAATGTTGGAGACATTTTTTGGTACTCTTCCCCAGATCTGTGCCTCGACACAATCCTGTCTCAATATATCTGTTTTTGCTTTTAATACATTTGCAAAAATGTATATTATTATTACTTTCTCATTGTGGGGTATTGTGTGTAGATTGATGAGAAAAAATTAATGAATTCATTTTAGAATAAGGCTGTAACGTAACAAAATGTGGAAAAAGTCAAGGGGTCTGAAGACTTCCCGAATGCACTGTATTTTAGTGAATTGTTACTCACTTGAAAAGCTCCACCAAAAGCTTCTGTTCTCCTATTTCCTTCAGGTAGTGGATATAATGCCTGAGAGCTATTTCTCTTGTTATCAACTCCCGGAAGAGAATCTCTGCACAGAAACACAGTGAACTGTCATTATTTGCAGAATATTTGCCATGTGCACTTAACTTTTGCAACATCCAAAGTTTGCAACTGTTATTGTTCTAAAGGAATAATATATGCCATTTAGCAGATGCTTTTGTCAGCATGCATACATACATTTTCAACACCTGGGAATAATAAATGAAAAGGGTAGAACTAAATGTAGAAGACGAAGAAAATAGAAAAATAAAAGGTGCAACATTTGCACTGGTGTAAATTCCTGGTAACTCAACCAGAATAGAATAAAGGTTAAAAAAAAAACTTCAATCTAATGGACAAAAAAAAAAACGGATTAAAAACCTTACCTTTACTTAATGACTTCTTTAAATATATTAAAACCTGCAATGAGAGGTTACATAACAGTATAAGTATACTGAACAAAAATATAAGCGCAACATGTAAAGTGTTGGTCCCATGTTTCATGAGCTGAAATAAAAGATCCCAGAAATGTTCCACGCGCACAAAAAGCTTATTTCTCTAAAATGTGGTGCACCAATTTATTTACATCCCTGATAGTGAACATTTCTCTTTTGCCAAAATAATCAATCCACCTGACAGGTGTGGCATATCGAGAAGCTGATTAAACAGCATGATCATTACACAGGTGCACCTTGTGCTGGGTACAATAAAAGGCTACTCTAAAATGTGCAGTTTTATCACACAACACAATGCCACATATGTCTCAAGTTGAGGGGGCTTGCAATTGGCATGCTGACTGCAGGAATGTCAATCAGAACTGTTGCCAGAGAATTGAATATTCATTCCTCTACCATAAGCCATTTCCAACATCATTTTAGAGAATATGGCAGTACGTCCAACTGGCCTCACAACTGTCCGTGGGAGAGCAGTTTGCTGATGTCAACGTTGTGATCAGAGTGCCCCATGGTGGTGGTGGGGTTATGGTATGGGCAGGCATACGGACAACAAACCCAATTGCATTTTATCAATGGCAATTTGAATGCACGGAGATAACGTGAAAAGATCCTGAGGCCCATTGTCGTGCAATTCATCTGCCGCCATCACCTCATGTTTCAGCATGATAATGCACTGCCCCATGTCGAAAGGATTTGTACACAATTCCTTGAAGCTGAAAATGTCCCAGTTCTTCCATGGCCTACATACTCACCAGACATGTCACCCATTGAGCATGTTTGGGATGCTCTGGATCGACGTGTACAACAGTGTGTTCCAGTTCCCGCCAATATCCAGCAACTTCACACAGCCATTGAAGAGGAGTGGGACAACATTTCACAGTCCACAATCAACAGCCTGATCAACTCTATGCAAAGGAGATGTGTCGCGCTGCATGAGGCAAAAGGTGGTCACTCCAGATACGGACTGGTTTTCTGATCAACACCCATAACTTTTTTTTTTAAAGTATCTGTGACCAACAGATGCATATCTGTGTTCCCAGTCATGTGACATCCATAGATTAGGGCTTAATGAATGTATTTCTATTGACTGATTTCCTTAAATGAACTGTAAGTCGGTAAAATCTTTGAAATTGTTGCATGTTGCGTTTATATTTTTGTTCATTGTGATAAAAATGGTTTTCCTTCAACTAGAGTCAAATCAAATTGTACCGCAGTGATGACGTTTCCATCATGTGCATTCACAGCCTCGTCCAATAGCAGCAGTTTGTCCTGTAAGGAGCGGAACTTCTCCAAAGAGTAGACCTATGAGAAAATACAATCATGGACAGAGTTAGAATAATACAATATTAATATTACATCACAGTCCATTGAATTGTAAAATACATAAAGCAGAGTATTTGCTGGAGCATTAGAAAACAGATGATAATAACACCTAATAAACGGTATGCCATTTAGCAGACACTTTTATCCAAAGTGACTAACAGTAGGCATAACAACAGTCAGCTTGCAATTTACAGTCAGTTTGAAGACAAATAAAATGTTGATTTTACACCATTGATCCTACCTTTCCCTGCTGCATCCTCTTCACAGTCTCCTCAGGGGTCCAGTCACTGACGTAGTCCTGCCACAACAAGATGACGTCATCATGAACAGACCAACGACAGTCCAGTAAATAAACTATTAGTGATGTTAATAACTTTTCAGAGTGCTCTGAAATATACTGATTATGTGTAACATAAAACATATCTTACCTTGTATTCAGATTTCGGTTTCCGAAGCTCCGGGGCATAATTTCGGATGGATGGATCACCAAAAGCTATAAAATAGTAGAGAAGTTGAGAACCGCACTTTTCAAAATAGCAATTTTCACACACATATGGCAAAAATGGAGTAACATCTCTAACTAAAATGTTACCCACACTCAGAGAAGGACTGGAAGCTCCCAGTTTTGGCCTTTCCTAAAAAAATGAGAGAGTGTGTGTTAATTGATAAGGAAATACTTGTGTTGACATTAGTATTCGCATTGAGAATGTGAAAAACTACGGACATTGGTTAGTGTATAGCTAGAGCTCATTGGTGTTTCTTCAAAACTGTACCGAGGGCAAATTTGTTTGACAGAATGAAGCGAACCCATTTTGATTGGGTCGAATGCAAAGGTCACAAGATCGGTTATACCCAAATCGGCCCACAACACAAAACTTCCAATCTAAATACACCCAACGAAAATGGCCTTAAAAACCTGTCAAGAGGTGGACTGAGTTGTACCTTTGAATAAGGAGCTTAAGGAGTAGCCAGAACTATTCTTGGGCAACGAAGGGGCAGTGTGGATTTTGGGGAAGCTCTGGTCCCGCACCTCTCCTGTGGAGCGAATGCTGGATTCTGTCTCCTTGACCGACCACGAGATGCCTGAGGGAACACCAACATTTAGGGCCACAACTTACAACATTTAGGCCCAGAACCATTCAAGTTACTAGCAAACGTACTGGTCCTAAGTGAACTTATCACAAAACTTAAAAAGGCACAGTCCATACGTTTTCTGTTTCCCTTGTGGCAACGATCCAAATGATAAATAATCAACCTAAATTATAAACACACATAGTGTCTGTGGCTTCATTTAGGAAAATACATTACGTTCAAAACATTAAGAACGCCTTCAAAACATTGAGTTGCATACACAATCCATGTCTCAATTGTCTCAAGGCTTAAACATCCTTATTTAACGTGTCTCCTCCCCTTCATTGCCACTGATTGAAGTGCATTAATAATGGATCATAGCTTTCACCTGGATTCACCAGGTCAGTCTATATAATGGAAAGAGCAGGTGTTCATAATGTTTTGTATACACTCAATGTATATTTCTATTGTAGCACTTTTCATTGTTCGGTTTACACCAATGACTGCACCAACATCATCTTCTCATCTTGGCACTTGCAAAGACCCATTCATTGTCAGCACACAACTTTTTTTTTTTTTTTACAGGAAAGAGAACATACAGACTGCACCTTTTTAAAAGAATAGTTCACTTAAAAAGCTTTTAATATTTTGTTCATTAGTCTACGGTTAATACAATCCCCCAAAATGTATGTCACTCAGTAGTCAAGTTTTCATTATAGTGCACTTTCAGTACAGAGAAAAACAGATGATGATGCTTTTTGCATCATATGATGGACAGTTCACTTACTTCCAACAGGCTCTCCACTCCAGCTGACCTTCTCCACATCATCTTCTTCATCCTCTTCCTCTACCAGGCTGCGGATACTGTTCACAGCCCGCTTGGATTCCTTTAGCTTAAATACATTCGAAATGGAAAAAAACATGTTTATGTTCACGCTACATTTCTGTACCTTGACAGTCCAATGTGAGCAAGTATGTTTCCAAACTTCAGATGCCACATACCCAGCCGCTGGCCATGTTGACATTTGCTAAACGTTTCCACCATTGTCTTTCTTTGGTGTCCTACCCTTGTGTGATAGGGTAAGCTAGTTAAAAGTATCCAAATGTAACATACATAAGAGGTGGCCAACCCTCCTCTTGAAGATATTTAGGGTATGGAAGCTTCTGCTCAAGCCCTGCTCAAACACACCGGTTTGATGTGCAGCTGATTAATATTAATATAATCAAGTGTGCTGGAGCAAAAGCCTGCATACTCAGTAGTTTAACAGGAAGAGGATTGGCCAACCGCCTGGCATAAAAGTATTGCGTCCCAAATGGCATCGTATTCCCTACATCGGGCCCTCCAACCCTGTTCCTGGAGAGCTAAGTTCTTGTAGGTTCACTCCAACCCTAATCTAGTGCACCCGATTCTAATAATTAGCTGGTTGATCAGCTGAATCAGGTTAGTTACAACTAGGGTTGGAGCGAAATCCTACAGGTTAGCTCTCCAGAAACAGGTTTGGAGAGCCCTTCCCTACATCAGTGTTTCCCAAATCAGGCCCTCGAGTACTCCCAACAGCCCATATTTTTGTTGTCGGCCTGGGGCCACTAAAATAAATATGTACTGTTGGAGATACTCGAGGACCGGAGATGGGCAACACTGCCCTACATAGTACCACCCCTATGGGCCCTGGTAAAAAGTAGTGCATCAAGGTTTATATGGTTTTGTGTTTTATTTCTATATTTTTATTTCTATGAGTTTTTCCACACAAACAATATGCAATTCAGTTAGTTTTCAAACCTGTTTTTTTATGTAGTTATATTATTTATATATTTTATTATAGTATTAAAGCGTGCGTGGGAGGCAAGGAGCCATTTGGGTTATATAGTTTGGTTTTTAGGGATGTCAGTTCTTGCAACTGGGGGCCAGTAATGCATAAGTTAATGGTTTTGATTTATTAGGATCCCCATTAGCCGATGCCAATGGAGAAAGCTAGTCTTACTGGGGTCCGACACAAAACCTAAAAGGCATTACTGACAAAAGACTTCACAATTGACATACATTTAGAAACATTAACATGTAGTGTGTGTGTGAGAGAGTTACACATACATGTCAGTACAAATGTCACATGGTGGAGTAGGTCACATGGGGGAGAGGCCTTGTGCCGTGAGGTGTTGCTTTATTCGATTTTGTAAAACCTGATTTGCTGTTCACTTGCGCTATATAACATGGAAGGGAGTTCCATCGCAATCATGTCTCTGTGTAATACTGTACGTTTCCATACATTTTTCCTGGACCTGGGGACTGTGAAAAGACCCCTGGTGGCATGTCTGTTGAGGTAAGTGTGTGTGTGTCAGTGCTGTGTGTAAGTTGACTATGCAAACCATTTGGAATGTCAACACAATGTTTATAATAAAAGCTAGTGACGCAGTCAGTCTTTTCTCAACTATTCGCCAAGAGAGACTGACATGCATAGTATTAATATAGCCCCATCTTTTCAACCATTGAATCTATATGTTTTGACCATGACAGTTTACAATCTAAGGTAACACCAAGTAATTTAGTCTCCTCAACTTGTTCTACAGCCACACCATTCATTACCAGATTCAGCTGAGGTCTAGAACTTGTACCAAATACAATGCTTTTCGATTTAGAGATGTTCAGAATCAGTTTATTACAGGTCACCCCTTCCAAAACTGACTGCAAATCTTTGTTAGGGTTTCAGTGACTACATTAGCTGATGTCTATATGGTTTAATCATCAGCATACATGGACACACATGCTTTGTTTAATGCCAGTGGCAAGTCATGGTAAAAATGTAAAACTGCCCTGCGGCACACCACACTTTACATCAGAGAAGCTTCCATTAAAGAAAACCCTCAGAGTTCTATTTGATAGATAGCTCTGAGTGCCCTTCTCTAGAAGCATACTGAAAGTCTGTTATTCATTTGTTTACAGAGAAATAGCATTGTATTTGGTCAATACATTTCTTCCAACAGTTTGCTAAGAGCTGATAGGTCTGATAGGTCTGCTGTTAGAACTAGTAAAGGCTGCTTTGCTAATCTTGGGTTGCGGAATGACTTTGGCTTCCCTCCAGGCCTGAGGACAAATACTTTCCTCTAGGCTCAGATTAAAGATATGACAGATAGGAGTGGTTATAGTCAGCTACCATCCTCAGTAGCTTTCCATCTAAGTTGTCAATACTTGGAGGTTTGTCATTATTGATCTATAACAATTATTTTTTCACCTCTCCTAACTTGACAAAATTCAAACTTATGACAATGCTTTTCTTTCATTATTTGTTTTTTTCATGCAGAGTACGATGGCTCACTGTTCATTGTTGGCATTTCCTGCCTAAGTTTGCCCACTTTGCCAATGAAGTAATCATTAAAATAATTGGTAACATCAAATGGTTTTGTGATGATATAGCATGGTGCCCGAGAAGACGCTCCTAACCAACTGTTTTTTTTTTTTTGGCGTTGTTTGTAACTTCTGGACATCAGAACAGCGATTACTCAGCACGAACTGGTAGAAGATTTATTTTCCTTTAATGAGTCCGACATGAAGGACATACTGCTTTCTCGGGAACAGGCCCAAATCCCCGTCATTCGTGTGAAAAAAAGATGGAGATAAATAGGGCGGATGCTGGGCTGCCTTCTGAGAATATGTAGGCGATCGAATAAACCCCCACTGCCTTCCGATCTACTAGCTAACTTGCAATCATTGGAAAATAAAATCGATGACCTACGAGGAAGATTAAACTACCAACGGGACATTAAAAACAGTAATATCCCATGCTTCACGGAGTCGTGGCTGAACATCAACATACACTGGTTATACACTGTACCGGCAGGATAGAACAGCGGCATCTGGTAAGACAAGGGGTGGTGGACTATCTATATTTGCAAACAACAGCTGGTGCACGATGTCTAAGGAAGTCTCTATGTTTTGCTCGCTTGAGGTAGAGTATCTCATGATAAGCTGTGGACCACACCATCTACCTAGAAAGTTCTCATCTATATTCTTCGTAGCTGTCTACAAAACACCACAGACTGAGGCTGGCACTAAGACCGCACTCAATGAGCTGTATTCCGCCATAAGCAAACAGGAAAACGCTCACCCAGAGGCGCCACTCCTAGTGGCCGGGGACTTTAATGCTTTAATCCGTTTTACCACATTTCTATAAGCATGTTAAATGTGCAACCAGAGGGGGGGGGGGGAGTCTAGAACACCTTTACTCCACACAGAGATGTGTGCAAAGCTCTCCCTTGCCCTCCATTTGGCAAATCTGACCATAATTCTATCCTCCTGATTCCTGCTTACAAGCAAAAAAATGTAAGTAGAATGCACCAGTGACTCGGTCAATATAAAAGTGGTCAGATGAAGCAGATGCTAAGCTACAGGACTGTTTTGCTATCACAGACTGAAATATGTTCAGGGGTTATTCCGATGGCATTAAAGAGTACACCACATCAGTCATTGGCTTCATCAACAAGTGCATCAATGATGTTGTCCCCACAGTGACCATACGTACATACCCCAACCAGAAGCCATGGATTACAGGCAACATCCACACTGAGATCAAGGCGGAGCTCCCGTTTTCAAGGAGTGGGAGTCTAACCCAGAAGCTCATAAGAAATACCGCTATGCCCTTCAAACCATCAAACAGGCAAAGCATCAATACAGGACTAAGATCGAATCGTTCTACACCGGCTCTGACACTCATCGGATGTGGCAGGGCTTGCAAACTATTACAGACTACAAAGGGAAGCACAGCCGAGAGCTGCCCAGTGACACAAGCCTACCAGATGAGCTAAACTACTTCTATGCTCACTTTGAAGCAAATAACACTGAAACATGCATGAGAGCACCAGCTGTTCCGAACGACTATGTGATCACTCACATCGGCTGCAGAGAGCGTAAGACCTTTAAACAGATCAACATTCAGGGCCAGACGGATTACCAGGAAGTGTACTCAGAGCAGGCACTGACCAACTGGAAAGTGTCTTCACTGACAATTTCAACCTCTCCCTGTCCGAGTCTGTAATACCAACATGTTTCAAGCAGTCCCTGTGCCCAAGAACGCGAAGGTAACCCGCCTAAATGACTACCGACCCATAGCACTCATGTCTGTAGCCATGAAGTGCTTTGAAAGGCTGGTCATGACTCACCATTATCCCAGAAACCATAGGCCCACTTCAATTTGCATACCGCCCTAACAGATCCACAGATGATGCGCTCTCTATTGCACTCCACACTGCCCTTTCCCACCTGGACAAAAGGAACACCTATGTGAGAATGCTATTCATTGACTACAGCTCAGTGTTCAACACCATAGTGCCCTCAAAGCTCATCAATAAGCGAAGGACCCTGGGACTAAACACCTCCCTCTGCGACTGGATCCTGGACTTCCTGACGGGCCGCCCCCAGGAGGTAAGGGTAGGTAACAACACATCCGCCACGCTGATTCTCAACACAGGGCCCCTCAGCGGTGCATGCTCAGTCCCCTCCTGTACTCCCTGTTAACTCATGACTGCACGGCCAGGCACGACTTCAACACCATCATTAAGTTTGCCAATGACACAGCAGTGGTAGGCCTAATCACCGACAACATCAAGACAGCCTATAGGAAGGAGGTTAAAGACCTGGCTGCGTGGTGCCAGGACAACAACCTCTCCTTCAACGTGATCAAAACAAAGGATATGATTGTAGACTACAGGAAAAGGAGCATCGAGCACACCCCAATTCTCATTGACGGGGCTGTAGTGGAGCAGGTTGAGAGCTTCAAGTTCCTTGGTGTCCACATCACCAACAAACTAACATGGTCCAAGCACACCAAGACAGCTTCTACCCCCAAGCCATAAGACTCCTGAACATCTAATCAAATGGCTACCCAGACTATTTGCATCCCCCCTTTTACGCCTCTACTACTCTCTGTTATTATCTATGCATAGTCACTTTAATAACTCTACCTACATGTACATATTACCTCGACTAACCAGTGCCCCCGCACATTGACTCTGTACCGGTACCCCTTGTATATAATCTCGCTATTGTTATTTTACTGCTGCTCTTTAATTACTTGTTACTTTTATTTGTATATTTTCAACTGCATTGTTGGTTAGGGGCTTGTAAGTAAGCATTTCACCTGTAGTATTCGGCGCATGTGACAAATACAATTTTATTCGATGAAAGATGGGAGTTGAATTTGTCTTTCTGCCCATAATTTCATTTAAAGTACTTCAAAGTTCTTTATATCATAGATCTTGGATTCATAATATAGTTTCTCATTTTTGTTGAGTTTAGTCACATCACTTCTCAATTTGAAGTAGGTCAGCCAGTCAGATGTGCAGTCAGACTTTTTAGGCACTCCTTTTGCCCCATCTCTTTCAACCATACAGTTTTCCAATTCCTCATCAATTCATGGTGCCTTAACAGTGGGTCAGGTCATAGGTTAGGAAAGCCCTTCTCATGACTAATTCCACATCCCTTTTGATTAGCTGAGGTGATTTGGTAAAGTGTGAAACACTATCTAGAAACAATTGATCTTTGATTGCCATTGGAAACCCTGAACACAACTTAATTATCATACAAAAATGACTTGACAAATACAAAAGATACACTTACTGTTAGCGGTTTTACCAGAGATTTCCACAGAGTACATGTATCTTTTGTAGTTGTAAAATCTATTTGGGGTGATATAAAAGTAGAATTTCGGAGGTTCCATAACTGTATTGCACACAGTGATTATTAAGAGTTAGACAGAGCATCGGGACAGCTGTACACATTGGCCCCGCTGTGGTCGATTGTTAACTTTAGTATGTAAAAAAAAATCAAGTCAGCTACCTTAAAAGTTCAAACCGGTTTGTGAATTATTGTATTTCATGGGTTTTAGTTTCAGTTTACTATAAAAACCTTGTAGGGCATTATATATGGAATAGGGTGCCATTTGGGACACCCCTAAGACTTTCAAGTTATTTACCCTGGTAAAGTCATCATCTTCATCATCAAATGTGAAAGCTTTGAACTTCGAACTGTTCCAGTAGTCATCCTCATCTGGTTTACCCCTCATCATCTGGAACAGAGTTAGTTAAATTTACTGCACATGGTTTATACCACAGAAGGATATATCATATCTCTATTGTTTATACAACCATTGCGGCAGCGTCCTTTGTACAACAACAGCAACATCATCAAGCGGTTTCAGACATAAGGCTGCAGGTTTGAGTCCTCCAGAATTTGCTACATTAGTCTCAGAAGTGGGATGGTGCTACAGTGACATCAGTGGAAACATCCTTTGGATCCATGAGGTAGTTAAACATAGAGGCGTGCTTTTACAACACCAGGAATGTTATCAGAAAGTTGAGACTTCTTGGCATAGCCTAATGGCTATCAAATCAAAGTTCATTTGTCGCATTACACAGATTAGCAGACGTTAAAGCAGGTGCAGCGAAATGCTTATGTTTCAAGCTTCAGCAGTGCAATAGGTGTCTAATTAAAAAAAAACTGAAATATCACATTAACATAAGTATTCAGACCCTTTACTTAGTACTTTATTGAAGCACCTTTGGCAGCAATTACAGCCTTGAGTCTTCTTGGGTATGATGTTACAAGCTTGGCACACCTGTATTTGAGGAGTTTCTCCCATTCTTCTCTGCAGATCCTCTCAAACTTTGTCAGGTTGGATAGGGAGCATCGCTGCACAGCTATTTTTAAGTCTCTCCAGAGATGTTCGATAGGGTTCAAGACCAGGCTCTGGCTGGGCCACTCAAGGACATTCAGAGACTTGTCCCGAAGTCACTCCTGTGTTGTCTTGGCTGTGTGCTTAAGGTCGTTGTCCTATTGGAAGGTGAGGTGGAAGGAGCAGGTTTTCATCAAGGATCTCGCTGTACTTTGCTCCGTTCATCTTTGCCTCGATCCTGACTAGTCTCCCAGTCCCTGCCACTGAAAAGCATCTCCACAGCATGATGCTGCCACCACCATGCTTCACCGTAGGGATGGTGCCTGGTTTCCTCCAGATGTGACTCTTGGCATTCAGGCCAAAGAGTTCACTCTTGGTTTCATCAGACAAGAGAATCTTGTATCTCATGGTCTGAGAGTCTTTAGGTGCCTTTTGGCAAACTCCAAGCAGGCTGTCATGTGCCTTTTACTGAGGAGTGGTTTCCGTCTGCCCACTCTACCATAAAGGCCTAATTGGTGGAGTACTGCAGAGATGGTTGTCCTTCAGGACGGTTCTCCCATATCCACAGAGGAACTCTGGAGCTCTGTCAGAGTGATCATCGTGTTCTTGGTCACCTCCCTGACCAAGGCCCTTCTCCCCCGATTGCCCAGTGTGGCCGGGCAGCCAGCTCTAGGAAGAGTCTTCGTGGTTCCAAACTTCTTCCATTTAAAAAATTATGGCGGCTACTGTGTTCTTGGGGTCCTTCAACGCTGCAGAAATGTTTTGGTACCCTTCCTCAGATCTGTGCCTCGACACAATCCTGTCTCGGAGCTATACGGACAATTTCTTCAAGCTCATGGCTTGGTTTTTCCATAAGTACAAACATTTCTAAAAATCTGTTTTCAATTGTCATTATGTGGTAGTGTGTAGATTGCTGAGGATTTTTTATATTTTAGAATAAGGCAGTAACTTAACAAAACATGGAAAAAGTCAAGGGTTCTGAATACTTTCCAAATGCACTGTATAAGTAGGAAAAGGTATGCCCAGCAGTAGTTATATAGGATGAGCAACTGTATGTTGAGAATACAGTATGTATATATAAAATTAGTAAACATTTAGCTTAATTTCTCAGAGATCAAATTAAAATGTCTAAAAAATAATGCTGCAGGAATGCTAATCTTATCGGGGTACATCTAAAAACAATCATAACCATCTATAGATTATGTATGTAGCTTTGGACACATGCTGCTACCAGGTACAGTCATTGGACTATTAGTTATCTCGAACGCAGTCGCTATGGAATTCCCTTAGACCTTGTCTTATCAATTCATTAAATAATCAGAGGTCTAATATATTGGGATATATTTTCCCCTGCTACTTTTGCTTCTGACATTATTGTTAGATTTGCACACATGACAAACATGGTAAAATATATATATATATATATTGCAAGCAATTCTGACAACAGATAGCCCAATCATAGACTGCGTCTATTGATGATAGTATATTCTGGCCAGGAGGATTTGTTACCAGTCCCGAAGCTTGTTCTAAACGTTAAAACGCGTTGTTTGCGGTTTGGTTTTGGAAATAATGAACTTATCTTTCATCTCAGCTAGAAATAATAAAAACAAAAACTAAAGCTAAATTACTACACACCTTTTTAGGGTTAGTGTTCCCACACAGCCATGTCTCAGTGTTTGTTTACGGAAGACCTGTTCTAATTAGCTATCTAGCTTGCGTCGAACACCTGTGTATGTTTCCTGTAAACTTAACTGGGGATGAAATGTAGTTTGTCAACTGGAGGCACACTAGTTATAGTAAGTGTGTCGTTTAAAAAAAAGAGATTATTTCTCGCTAATATGGAAGACAGAGGCCATATGTTTCTAAAAACAGTTTCACAAGCGAGTATTATTGATTTTTGTAACACAGCGTCGGTTTAGAATTGTAGTTCACATGGCCAGCTGTGTTGAAGCTAACCGCTAAAAACCCTAGAGAGTAGGGTTTTCGATTGCTAGACAACAAGTAAGTATTCTTCTTGTGAGCCTGTAGCTAGGCTATGATTATGGTAATTGATGGCAGGTATTTTTGAGGGAGGCAGAGAGTGAAAGGAAAATGTTCTGTCATGACATCACCATCTCTAGAAATATCGACATATTTCAGGGCTGTGGAAGAGTGAAGGATAATTAGTAAATTATGGATCTAAAAGATCATAAACGAATAATTACCTTCAGAAATGTAGCTATACAGCTGGTCGGTAGCAGTATACGTCTCTTGGTCAATCTGCCCTACCCTTTGATGGGAAATGTAGTGCGCTTGTGATTTACCATATGCGTCAAAGAATTAAGGACAGCCACAAAAAGACTACAAACGTAATATCTTCATGTATCCTCAATTATTTTACTTCCGTGTCCCCTAAATTGGTTGTTTTTATTCACGAGTAATATTGTTTTTACTGCCAACCTGATATTGTCATTTTAATAATTCACAATAACTAAGTTTAATTAAAACGTCCAAATAGGGACAATGTTATTGTTATGATTTCTTAATAAAATCCTATTGTGGCACCAATGGATCGGAGAGAGACTGACGGGAATCACTTTCCTGTCACAAAATTTTCCAGACAAAGCAATATGTTTAGTATTAAGACGTGTCTGTTAGTACTGTAACATAGGCTGTATTTGTTTTAAATGTAAAAATAAATATCGGGGCTTTTATTTGGTTTCCACTAGTTGCCACAAAGACGTTATATCGTAATAATGAATAAAAATAAAAAAGTTATGATTTATTTTGTCTTACTTGAAGGTAAGGCATAATGTTAAAGAAGAGAAATGGTAGAAATAGGCGAGGTGTGTGGCTTTGGGAACTAGTGACGACCATTTCCTTTTGACAGGAACTTCCGCATGTAGCTACATCCGCTTCTTTCCCCTTCCAGTCATTTCTAGTCCGCTTCTAGTAATTTCTACGGCGAGTGCGCAAGCTCCTTGCATTTCAAAACGAGTTTTCGAGAAAAACCAGGGTCCTAAAACCAAGCACACCGGCGCTCAGGTACATTTCTACGGCCATAACGCAGTTTTAGATAGATGAAATACAAAGGATTTACAGTCGGTTTAGCTGAAGTTAATGTTTTGGTTAGCGATTAATTGAATTTGTCAGTTAAAAATACATACATAGTAGCTACACTTTGCCATCTAGGTTGATATTACCAACGTTAGCCTGTGGCTAGCTGTGTAGCTAACGTAGCTTTTCGTCACGTTTCATCCTTTTTGGTTATAGGCATTTGTAATTCATTTAACTAGCTAGTTAGCTGACGTTAGCCAGCTTTAGGAAATCATTTTGAACAGTTTTTTGTTTGGTAGTAGCTAGCAAATAACATTAGCTACTGTAGCTAACCCATTAACTAGACACCGCTGTCATCATGGCGAAATGGGGAGAAGGGGATCCACGCTGGATCGTGGAGGAGAGAGCCGATGCAACAAACGTCAATAACTGGCATTGGTGAGTAACGTTAGTGTGCTTTCTTAAGCTAGATAGGCTGACTCAGATCCAGTTGAGAAGACCTCGGCAAAAGGCCTTTTTCAAATATCGCATGTTTTGTGGGATTCGATTATGCTGTTGTATACATTGCATAACCTGCACCTCCGTTTCTGTTCTTGTGAGGATGCTTATCGGCAGGTCGTTATCAAGTGAGGGGTTGAGAGAGGCTACAGCAGCATCTGAGCTGCACTGTCCCTAAGCCGAGGAACGCTCACCTACGTTCTCTTATGAGAACGAAACGTTCAACTACGTTTTTTTTATGAGATCGGAGTTGAGCGTTCCGTAGCTATCTCTACCCTAGACTCTTTCTGCGTTTTAAAGATGCACTATGCAGAAACAGCTCCGCCATTTCTTGGTTGCTAAAATTCTCAAATTTAACCTCATTTCAGTTAATCTGACAAAACAAGCAAGTATAGTGTAGAGAATCATTGTACTTTCTAAACCGCTATGAAATATTTCCCATGACCAAAAATATTGTATTTTCAGCTGTTTGAAGCTGGTGAACAATAACGTTACCAAAAGTAAAAGATACAAAAACGAAATCTAAGGAATGGAAGCAATAGAAATACTGCACATAGAACATATCTACTGCTTCTTAGACTTTCTTTCAATGAGAGTGAAAGATCTGTAACTCATATTTCTGTGTGAATTTGGTGGACGACCCATTTACCTATAGTCTACGTCAGTATTAGTCGTAATACATAAAACTTAGCGGACAAACACAGAAATGGTTCCAATCGTTTTTCCACCGTTCGTTTGAGCCATTGTGGATTTTAGAAACGCTTCAATTAAGGGCTGTGTTTTCATGTAGGTTTACCCTGCCGGTACGTTTTTGATAACTATGCTAATTAGCTGCCAATGCGGATATCATCTAGAACTACAAATGCCTGTCTCAAGCTTAACGACACTCACCAGGGCCTTGAAGATCTGGACGATACTGCCAAATTGAGGCAAAGGTAAGAATCTCTGGATTAGCTATCTAATGTTAGCCTCATTTAGTCAATCAGAAATTGACAACTGTCTTGGGCAAGTTTTTAAATTTAAATAGCCTGTTATCTAGTTAGCAACATAAGCCTGGCTAGGTGGCTATATTAACCGTTTGTTTCTCTAGCCATTTAAATTCATGATACATTAATTAAAACAAGTTTAGTTGTCTTTGGCTTTATAAACCAAGTCTAGCTTGCTACTTAACTTAGATGGTGAAGCTAGGGCTAGGCATTCTTTGTGTGTTTGTGGGTGAGGGGTGGGTAGCCTACTTGACTTAGTTACCCTGGCTAGCTGTATTATTTTAGTCTTGCTTTTTGGGAGGTTTCAGAGATGGACTGATTAGCATCCTCTTGAGTCAACAGTGTGCTTAATTTACTGTGGGGAAAACAACATTGTTTGCTGTTATCGTCTGGACAGATCATTTAGTATAGCTAGTATGCAATGTTATGTAACCTTATTTAGTCCTTCCTACTATGGTGGGTTTTAAAGTAATCGGTACTCGCATGTTTATTTGAGGTATAATTACTGTCATGTTATTGATGCCAAATTGCAAACCTTATTTGCACCTTCTCTATTCCAGAACCAGTGGGTGTGCCTGAGTCTTGCCACCTTGCTACCTTTTTTTCATCTGTGTAATGTTGTCCTCCTGCTGTTTATTCTGGGGTTCAGACTGAATGCAGTGGTAAATAATCTGCTCACAATTGACAGCAGCAACATGGACCTGTTAAATTGACAAGAAGTGTGTTGATATAGCTGCGATTAGGCATTGCTTCCTTGTTTTGAGTGTGTGCTTCTCATTCTCCTGGAGTTGGCTAGGTTTGATAAAAAAAATACTATTTCAATTTGTAACTTGCTTACCAAAATCACAATATTCTGTTTTACACTGTTATTTGTGCTGGTCTAATTCCTAAAATGGAAAAGCAGAATCTGCGCTCTCGGATGATGATGATGATGATAATAGTTCATATGGTGCTCTTTGACGTTCCAGGTTTGTGACATTGATGACTAAATCCTTTTAATGTTGGCTTAAATTCAGAGGTTTATATGTTATGCATATGTATGCATTGTTTCCTATTTTTATTTCTTAAACAATGTAATTGTTGGAGTTTGGGTATTTGATGGGTGACTAGGTGCATTGTCAAATACACTTATTCATAATGAATACATTCTGCAATGAGTTAATCTGGGTTTGAATCTGCAACATAACATGTCAAGTTAGTTCTGAATTTCTTTTAATACAGCAGTGCATTCTTACACCATGAATTGAAATAGATTTCTTATAGTTAAGGAAAGACTGACACTGGCTGAAGGAGAAGAGGATCTGGTTAGCTGAAGTAAGGTTATTAGGCTAATATCAACTAGATAGCTAGTTCTTTTTGCAGAGAATCTTAGTATTCATGGGCATGTTATAAATACTAGACTGCTACTAGGATAGTGTTCTATACAAAACCAATGCATAAACTAATATTAGTTCAGTAAGATATAGAACAGTAAATACACTTTTAAAAAAAATCTATTTTCATTTTGGATCACGGTAGCTAGCAAGTTGACAGCGACGGTGTCAGCTAGAGATGATGTGCAGGAACTTGCAGTCTTGCATGAAAGCTACTTTGACGGTAATTGTCATTTTCAAATCTGAGTAAATAGAGCACGCTATATTGATAAGTCAACTTGTCGGAGAGATCCACACGGTTATCAAAACGTTTTGAGTGTTAGGCTCCCAAGTTTTTTGTTTTTCTTCCCCTATGGTCTGTCGAGAAGCCTCTGGAATGTTCTAGTTGGTGGCACTGACTGAAGGGTTTTAAGAAAAGCTATTTCTGGAGCACCGGGGACAGGGTACAACTGTGGTGCAGATGGGGGATATTTATAACACTTGACACCAAACGGTAGCAATGATCACAACCCTCTGAACCGAAAAGAGCTACGAGTGTGAGAGTGAAATGTTTTCTCTACCTGATCATTACTTTTATTCAGGGGAAATTACATTATGGTCTGCCTCACTGTGATCATGGTGCGAGCTAAGTAAACGCTGTCAACGAATCCCCTTAACTACAACTGAACTATTTTTACAGGAAACAATTCACTTGCGTATGAATGTTATTAAAGGAGCTTGACTTTTGAGTCCCTCTAGAAAAAGCCCTTGAAACGGGGAAATCCTCCAATAACAAATGCTTGATTCTGTTACAGAATGCTTTGTTACAGTGACGGTTTCCCAATGAACGCGACCCAGTTGAATATGTTCATTGTGTGTCCCTACAGGACCGAACGAGATGTGACCGGCTGGTCAACAGACAAGCTGAAGGAGCTTCTATTGGGACTGCGCGTGGAGGGCCCAGAGGGGAGCTGCGAGGTCACTGACATCCCCAATCTGGACGGTGAGGCATCCATCAACAACCGCAAGGGGAAGCTCATCTACTTCTACGAGTGGAACGTCAAGGCGACATGGACTGGTGAGTGCAGCAGATACTAGTGTTGAACGGTATAACGGCACTAAAACGTCATGATACTGATGCCAACTTTTTAGAATACCGTAGTACCGTTTCATATAATACTACTGAATATTTTGGCCTTACCGATCAAATGAACCTGCTGGCGCCTAGTTTGTTAATAAATTCAGTGGAATTTAAGCAACGGCCACAAGTAAGCTCCGGTTCAATAATATCCACTTCACTTGTATGCACATATCACTTGTGGTAGCTGTAATCAGCCAACCACATCCTCTTCCAGCCCTCACTCACCGCTTCTCTCCGTCCACTCTTCATGCACATCTATTCCTCCATCAGTTAAAAAAATATATAATTCAGACGTGGTGGGGGTGCACAGACCCTGATGAGTCTTCTGTTATGGTTGTAGATTTGTTAGATTGGAGCAGCGTGCAAGATTTGATACATTGTTTCATTTAGTCGGCTGTTACAAGCCATAAGCACAGGCCAGTCTGAGTAGACTGCAAGTTCGCTATCACGCAGCCTCGTGAGTGCCAGAGAGGGGAAATTGACAAGCATGCATGCAGCTTTGCAGCAAAGAAAACGCCTTGTCTCTAGCCTAAACGGTTAAAATAAGACCCTATTACCAGAGATGCCTTTTATTCTTTCAATCGGTATTCGCGTGCATTTTATATCGTTTCACAAACCATGTCGCGGGCCGTTTTAAACTAATCCCGGGGCGCTAATTATTGGTTTGATAACAGTGTTCAGTCATGTAACCTAGCTAGCTAACAACCTTAAGTTGGTTTAGGCAAATTTGATTGGCACAGGAAGAAAGGAAAAGGGTCTGCTACTCATGAGATGTGATTCATATAGGCCTAATGAAGCCTAAAATATATCAAAAACTGATCTCTTTCTGGTGCTCCTTAAGTTCTGTTTGGTGCTTAGTGTTTTGAAAGTTGGGAGCAGTGTTTGTGGGAGAGAGAGGTGTGTTTGAGGGAGACCGTGTGAACGAGGGAGGTGTGTTAACTGAAGCCTGCCACAATGACATGCAGCTCACGCCCGTATATTCCTGCAGCCAAAGGTAGGCCTTTGCAAATATGAGCAAATCAGCCGATCCATGCTGGATTCTATACAAGTAGAAGTGTGAATTGTATTGAGTGGAAGTGTGAATTTAATTGACAGGTTTTTGCGTAGCACATGCTCAGAAGATTAAGAAAACAGGAACAAGCATCCGGGGGACAGGGCAAAGGGGGCGGCTAGGCTATTTTTCTCCTACCGTGGTATCATGATACTTGGCCTCGTGACCACTAGCAGACATACACATCACTCTATATGGAACTCATGTTGAACATAGGTTTTCTGCCAGCGTATTTTCTACCAAATGTATCCTACATTTTGCTTGAAGCAGAGGGTTTTGCCTACTAAAGAGCAGCATAGCCCTTGTTTCCATGGCAATGAGACTGTAATTATATTCTCCTGCACACAAAGCCCTTGGGGTTCAGTGAGAAGTGGGTGGGTTGTCATAGTGTCTCCAATGTAGGCTTCATGACATCTCTTTCTCTCTCGCTCTGTCCCAGGAACATCAAAAACCGGAATCAAGTACAAAGGGAACATCGAAGTTCCCAACCTCTCTGATGAAAATGACATGGACGACCTAGATGTAGGTTATGGCAGAATGCTAATTTGCACATCGACCGCTGATGGCTATTGGTTGTAATGTTATTTCTTTGCGTTACTTTTGTAATGGTAAAAATAATTAAACCACACCTAACATGACATTGGGTATTATCTTTGCCCCCTCCCTGGGCACAGATCAGTGTGTCACTTTGCAAAGATGAACCCAACACAACCCTCACTGAACTCATGAAGAAGGAGGGAGCGAAGAAAGTGCGTGCTGCCCTGGGGAGCTATGTGGACCACCTCAAATCCGGTGAGGCCTTTATTTATTAAAGTCAATTTAACCCTTGTGCCTGTTTATACAGATAATTAATAGTTCAGCTTGATACTGATTGAAATTGAACTTTTCCAATGACTGCAGAGTTCACTCAGGGCATGATCCTCCCAACGGCGAATGGAGTGGCGAGCAAGCCACAGCCAACGCAGACAAAGGTCAAAGTGGACAAAACCCAGGTGGGTGGCAGTTGCCTTCTCACCTTACGTCCCCATTATCTACCTTTCTCCTTTCTATTTCACATCTGTCATGGTTTTAACAATGGTGGAAACTCTCCAGCTAATATTTACTTCAATCCCATACACACAAGGAGAAGGGGGAAGAATTGAGAGACAATCAAAGAACCCCTGTATCAAGGGGCTAATGAGCATGGTTAAAACCCTACTAGCAATAACAAACCGTGTAGGAAATGTTCCATACATGTTGTATGTTGAAGAATGCTTTTTTTATTGACAAGAATTCAGTGTCCATTCAAGTAGAATTCCAACATAGGTAGTGAATTAAGTGATTTCCCCATCCCCCTTATTGATGTAAAGCGCCACATAATGAATCCAATACGTAATCCATCTACTGAACTTCCCACGTTCTGGATTTTAAGTATTCATAATCAGAATTTAGGAATAACAGGATGATCACACTTGTCTATGTCCCCAGATTGGCTCCTCCGTATCAGCCCCCTCTCCTAGCACAGGGGTCAAGATCCCCACCTGCAAGTTTAGTCTCCAGGAGACCTTCCTCACCTCACCTGACGAGCTGTACAGAACCTTCATCAACCAGGACGTGAGTAGTAAAGTAGTCAAATACTAGCTTCCCTTCCTTGTCCTTTCCTCCAACATCACTGATTGGGCCAGATATGACAGGCTGAAGTAATATGCTTGGAAACCAATTCAGGGATGAATTCACTTGGAACCAAACAAATGCGTAAGGGCAGAAACTGGAGGGACTAACCTGAACTTGTCCAATAAACACTTGGAAGAGTTTATTCAAAAAGCTATATCCATTTTCAGAAATGTTGGTAAATTAACATTCATTGTTTCAAGAATGTATGATTTTTTTTCACAATCTAATCATGGCATTGGGTTGTGTAATGACAGACATCTATTTGTTTAAAATCTACCACTTAATGTTTTCATTTCAGAGAGACAAATCAGGATTTTTAGCAAGCCGCTGTATATCCGCCTCAGGTTTTACACAGTCAAACATAACAAATACAGCTGTACAAATGATACATTTGTGACATAAAACATAATGAAAAACTGTCATATGAGATCTGTATTTAAAACATTTACATTTCACATTTGTCATTTAGCAGATGCTTTTATCCAGAGCGACTTAGCTTAGTCCATTCATCTAACGATCGCTAGGTGAGACAACCACAGAGTCAAATATACAGGATACAAACATTCCATTCCAGCTAACCATAATACAGCGTTTTGCAAAAACAATTGTTTAATTCATATCTAAAATCTATAAATGAGATGTGTAATATTTAACACAGATGAAGGTACCCATAGGCAATCATTTCTGTTGAAAAACACAAGTTTAAAAGCATTTTGGAAATAAACTCTTAATTTGGTTTTCATTGCAAAACATTCCCGTTGCGAAAAGTTTTCCTACGGTGTGCACTAATGAATACACCCCAGTACTTTCCCTAGTCAGTAGAGAATGGTTTAATTCACAAATTTGACATTAAAGTATCAATAGCAACAAAGCTGAATTGACACAATTTTCATAAATACAATTTGCACAGAAAACCAGTAAGTATATATTTGAGTGCATGTGTTTGTTTGCCTTCAATGGAAATTATTCTACCAAGGTTTTGATATAATTGATTTGCTATCGTTTTTCTCCTGTACTTCACTAGTGCAAATAATTTCAGTGCAAATGTTTTTTATTCACTCCAATACCCTTATGTTGGATTTTACTGCATCTGTTGATTTTAATAGGGATTGAAGACCAACCTCAATAGACTAGACTTTAACTCAGTGGATTACTTCCGCTTTAAAAATGTTGCCTATTATAATATAACGCCTACCTACTTTTTAAATTGTTGTCCCCTAACTCTTTTGAATCATGACTACAATTGGCTGAGGGCATAAGAATCAGTGCTTATTTGACTAATCTATGGTCTCCTCTCTCGTAATGCAGATGGTCCAGGCGTTCACCCATACTGCAGCAGTGGTCGACGGAGACAAAGGAGGGAAGTTTCAGCTGCTAGAGGGAAGCGTCAATGGAGAGTTTCTGGAGCTGGTGAGGACATGCATCTGCTTGAGCTCATGTTCTGTTGATCATGACCCATTGGTGGAGAAATACCAAATCTAACTGGTTTTGGTTTCTACTTCTTAGGTCCCAGATGAAAAGATAGTTATGAAATGGAGGTTCAAGACCTGGCCATGTGGTAGGTTTCCCCACCTTGCCCAGTGGGGCCCTTGATTTGTGTGTGTTCCTTGGCAACATTTCTCTACTTACGTATTTTTTTTTTTTTATACGGGTAATTTCTATAATTCTTAACTGCTTTCTCCACTCTGCTCCTGGGCACCCTCAGGGTATATAGGATTTGGTCCATCCTACAATGAACACACCTGACTCAACTAATTACAGGCATGATGATTAGTTGGATCCAGTGTGTTGCTACTTGGCAGGAACAAAACCGTGCATACCCTGTTGGGTGCCCACAACTGGACTTGAGAAACCTTGGATAGTAACATAACTGGCTCGGATATATTATTGTTTTAGCAACAAGTGATTCTAAAACTGGCTCTGATTTCCCTTTTCCAGAGCACTATGCAACTATTACCCTGAACATGAAGGATCGAGGCAATGAGACTGAGCTGAAGGTAGAATTTAAAGGAGTCCCGACGGTAGAGGAGGATCGGACAAAGGAGGGTTGGAAGAGACACTACTTTGAAGCCATCAAACAGACTTTTGGATTCGGGGCCCGACTCTACTGAATAATGTAAAAAAAAAAAAAAGAACCTGATTATTTAATGTGGATGAATACTCTTTAGTGCAGTCTCTTGTAGCACCAGCCCTACATCGTGCGTAGACAAACGGTGCCTTTTCCACTTGGAAGACTGGCAGTCCGTGTAAGGGTCATTGGTTCAAGGCTTTCTTTGATGTCTGTGCTTACTTTACTGAGTCTATAGGCAAAATGAGATGTAGAAACAATTACTCGATCGACAGTATATTTGGAATTAACTATTAGCAATCTCCAATTCTGCACATTTGAAGTGTGTCATGCTGAAATAAATTACATTTTTACTGAGTTATGTTTTGGGGGTTTAATGACTACTAACTGCAAGACAAATGATTAAAAGAATGCTTGTTAATACTGTTGCTCGATGGCTACCCTGTCCGGTGATGTTTCTCTGAAAAAAATTGTATGGAAACACGGTTGCTCAAGCCTGAATCTTAGTGATATTAGTCTGAATAAATAAAAAGCATGCATATTTTAACACAATTAAGACGTCAAACAATTTGCATTACACATGAAAAATGGACAGCAAGGGATACATGTACATATAATTACAAAAGGTTTTGGCATCAATAATATAGTTCAGCTAACACATCCAGAAGACTCCTTTGAATACGATCGTACAAGATCGAGACGGATGGATGGGGATATATTATCCCACTGGCTATACAAGTAACTGACAAAATAAAGGAAACTCCAACATAAAGTGTCTTAATAGGGTGTTGGGCCGCCACGAGCCAGAACAGCTTCAATGCCTAGATTCTACAAGTGTCTGGAACTCTATTGGAGGGATGCGACAACGTTCTTCTATGAGAAATTTTATAAATTGATGTTCTGTCGATGGTGGTGGAAAACACTGGACTACCAAAACAATGGCCTACCAAAAGGCCTCCTGTGGATGGGATTAAAAAATATATATATAAATATGAGACAAAATTTTAACCATCTTCCCTGTCCCTGCTGAAGAAAAGCAGGCCCAAACCATGATGCTGCCACCACCATGTTTGACAGTGGGGATGGTGTGTTCAGCTGTGTTGCTTTTACGCCAAACATAACGTTTTGCATTGTTGCCAAAAAGTTCAATTTTGGTTTCATCTGACCAGAGCACCTTCTTCCACATGTTTGGTGTGTCTCCCAGGTGGCTTGTGGCAAACTTTAAACAACACTTTTTATGGATATCTTTAAGAAATGGCTTTCTTCTTGCCACTCTCGGCCTCTTGGCTTTAAGAATTGGCCTCTTGGCTGCATCTCTGATCAGTCTTCTCCTTGTATGAGCTGAAAGTTTAGAGGGACGGCCAGGTCTTGGTAGATTTGCAGTGGTCTGATACTCCTTCCATTTCAATATTATCGCTTGCACAGTGCTCCTTGGGATGTTTAAAGCTTGGGAAATCTTTTTGTATCCAAATCCGGCTTTAAACTTCTTCACAACAGTATCTCGGACCTGCCTGGTGTGTTCCTTGTTCTTCATGATGCTCTCTGTGCTTTTAACGGACCTCTGAAACTATCACAGTGCAGGTGCATTTATATGGAGACTTGATTACACACAGGTGGATTGTATTTATCATCATTAGTCATTTAGGTCAACATTGGATCATTCAGAGATCCTCACTGAACTTCTGGAAAGAGTCTGACCCAGATGTTTTTTTGGGGTCATGTTTTAGGAGCTCCTTCATCACCTCGGCCTCAGTGACTCGGACTCAGAGAAACTTTGTATCGGAGCAGGGGAAAAAGAGGGAGAAGCATCAGGGATAGTCACATTAGAAGGGGTGGGAGATGAGGAAATGTTGGACGGGCAAGGAGGCATGGCTGAGTCTAATAAGAATCGTGACTTAATGAAGTGGTGATTAAAGAGCTCAGCCATGTGCTTCTTGTCAGTAACAACCACATCAACTTTAAGGGACATAGGCAGCCTTGAGGAGGAGAGTTTATTCTCCAAGTCTTTAACTGTTTTCCTAAACTTCTTGGGATTAGACCCACAGAGAGAGAACTGCTCCTTAAAAACTTCTTATGGCTTGAATCCCCGCTAACGGGATCGATTTGACAACAGCCAGTGAAAGTGCAAGGCGCCAAATTCAAAACAGAAATCTAATAATTAAAATTCATCAAACATAGAAGTATTTTACATCATTTTAAAGATAAACTTGTTGTTAATCCCACCACAGTATCCGATTTCAAAAAGATTTTACGACGAAAGCACACCAAACGATTATGTTAGGTCTGCACCTAGTCACAGAATTTTTTTTCTTCCATTTTTCCAGCCAATGTGAGGAGTCACAAAAAGCAGAAAGAGATAAAATTAATCACTAACCTTTGATGATCATCAGATGACACTCATAGGACTTCATGTTACACAATACATGTACAGTGGGGAGAACAAGTATTTGATACACTGCCGATTTTGCAGGTTTTCCTACTTACAAAGCATGTAGAGGTCTGTAATTTGTATCATAGGTACACTTCAACTGTGAGAGACGGAATCTAAAACAAAAATCCAGAAAATCACATTGTATGATTTTTAAGTAATTAATTTGCATTTTATTGCATGACATAAGTATTTGATACATCAGAAAAGCAGAACTTAATATTTGGTACAGAAACCTTTGTTTGCAATTACAGAGATCATACGTTTCCTGTAGTTCGTGACCAGGTTTGCACACACTGCAGCAGGGATTTTGGCCCACTCCTCCATACAGACCTTCTCCAGATCCTTCAGGTTTCGGGGCTGTCGCTGGGCAATACGGACTTTCATCTCCCTCCAAAGATTTTCTATTTGGTTCAGGTCTGGGGACTGGCTAGGCCACTCCAGGACCTTGAGATGCTTCTTACGGAGCCACTCCTTAGTTGCCCTGGCTGTGTGTTTCGGGTCGTTGACATGCTGGAAGACCCAGCCACGACCCATCTTCAATGCTCTTACTGAGGGAAGGAGGTTGTTGGCCAAGATCTCGCAATACATGGCCCCATCCATCCTCCCCTCAATACGGTGCAGTCGTCCTGTCCCCTTTGCAGAAAAGCATCCCCAAAGAATGATGTTTCCACATCCATGCTTCACGGTTGGGATGGTGTTCTTGGGGTTGTACTCATCCTTCTTCTTCCTCCAAACACGCAAGTGGAGTTTAGACCAAAAAGCTCAATTTTTGTGACCTGACCTTCTCCCATTCCTCCTCTGGATCATCCAGATGGTCATTGGCAAACTTCAGACGGGCCTGGACATGAGCTGGCTTGAGCAGGGGGACCTTGCGTGCGCTGCAGGATTATAATCCATGACGGCATAGTGTGCTACTAATGGTTTTCTTTGAGACTGTGGTCCCAGCTCTCTTCAGGTCATTGACCAGGTCCTGCCGTGTAGTTCTGGGCTGATCCCTCACCTTCCTCATGATCATTGATGCCCCACGAGGTGAGATCTTGCATGGAGCCCCAGACCGAGGGTGATTGGCCGTCATCTTGAACTTCTTCCATTTTCTAATAATTGCGCCAACAGTTGTTGCCTTCTCACCAAGCTGCTTGTCTATTGTCCTGTAGCCCATCCCAGCCTTGTGCAGGTCTACAATTCTATCCCTGATGTCCTTACACAGCTCTCTGGTCTTGGCCATTGTGGGGAGGTTGGAGTCTGTTTGATTGAGTGTGTGGACAGGTGTCTTTAATACAGGTAACGAGCTCAAACAGGTGCAGTTAATACAGGTAATGAGTGGAGGAGGGCTTCTTAAAGAAAAACTAACAGGTCTGTGAGAGCCGGAATTCTTACTGGTTGGTAGGAGATCAAATACTCATGTCATGCAATAAAAATGTATGAATTACTTAAAATTCATATAATGGGATTTTCTGGATTTTTGTTTTAGATTTCGTCTCTCACAGTTAAAGTGTACCTATGATAAAAATTACAGACCTCTACATGCTTTGTAAATAGGAAAACCACTGCAAAATCGGCAGTGTATCAAATACTTGTTCTCCCCACTGTATGTTATGTTCGATAAAGTTCATATTTATATACAAATATCTGAGTTTACATTGGCGTGTTTTGTTTAGTAGTTCCAAAACATCCGGTGATTTTGCAGAGAGCCACATCAATTTACAGAAATATTCATAATAAAAATTGATAAAAGATACAACTATTATACATGGAATTATAGATACACTTCTCCTTAATGCAAACGCTGTGTCAGATTTCAAAAAAGCTTTTCTGAAAAAACACACCATGCAATAATCTGAGTACAGAGCTCAGACAACAAATCAAGCTATACAGATATCCGCCATGTTGTGGTGTCAACAGAAGTCAGAAATAACATTATAAATATTCACTTACTTTTGATGATCTACATCAGAATGCACTCCCAGGAATCCCAGTTCCACAATAAATGTTTGATTTGTTCAGTAAAGTCCATCATTTATGTCCAAATACCTCTTTTTTGTTCACGCGTTTAGCCCAGTAATCCAAATGCTCAATGCGCGATTGCTTAGTTCAGACAAAAAGTTTAAAAAATTATATTACAGTTCGTAGAAACATGTCAAACGATGTATAGAATCAATCTTTAGGATGTTTTTATCATAAATCTTCAATAATGTACCAACCGGAGAATTCCTTTGTCTTCAGAAATGCAATGGTACTCAAGCTAACTCTCACGTGAACGCGCGTGGTCAGCTCATGCCTCTCTGGCAGACCTTTGACTCAATCCCCTCTCATTCCCCCCTCCTTCACAGTAGAAGCATCAAACAAGGTTCTAAAGGCTGTTGACATCTAGTGGAAGCCTTAGGAAGTGCAATTTGACCCCATAGACACTGTATTTTCGATAGGCAAAGAGTTGAAAAACTGCAAAACTCAGATTTCCCACTTCCTGGTTGGATTTTTTTCTCAGGTTTTTGCCTGACATATGAGTTCTGTTATACTCACAGACATCATTCAAACAGTTTTAGACACTTCAGAGTGTTTTCTATCCAAATCTACTAATAATATGCATATATTAGCAACTGGGCCTGAGTAGCAGGTAGTTTACTCTGGGCACCTTATTCATCCAAGCTACTCAATACTGCCCCCAGCCATAACAAGTTAAAGTAACTAACTTTGGCCTTCCGGATAGCCTAAGTGCACTTATTTCTCATTTACCTGAACGAGAGCCAGTCAGTCTGAGTATGCGCGTGCCGAGCCTTTCGCCAAATGCAATTATTAAGGTGGAGTAACTCTGCAAGACCATGGTAGAACCAGGGGCTGAACCTGTTTTTAATTCTACTTTTCTTTATGGGGGCATGTTTGTTAACAATACCACTGAAAGTATCAAAAAAGGTCCAATCGTCTTCGACAGAGGGGATCAAGCTGATTCTATAGCATTTTACAGAGGCCAGTTCATGAAGGAAGGCTTGCTCATTAAAGTTTTTTTAGCAAGCGTCTATGACAAATCAGGACAGGTCGTTTCACTGAACAGCCATTACGAACACAGGCTGTAAAACAGTGATCAATAAGGTCATTACAGATAACACCAGACCGATTCCTATCAGGATTATTTGTGAGGATAACATCAAGAAGAGTAAACTTTTCTGGGTGTTTGGAGCCATTCCTTGCAGGATTGGTAATAATCTGAGAAAGATTTAGGGAGTCCCATTGCTTTAGGACTTGGTCAGGTGGTTTAAGCATGTCCCAGTTTAGGTCACCTAGCAGGACAAATTCAGATTTAGTGTAAGGGGCCAGGAGAGAGCTTAGGGCAGGTAGGGTACAGGCCGGTGCTGATGGAGGACGATAGCACCTTGCAACAGGCAACAAAGTGCTATTTGAAAGTTTGATACTTATAAATCAAACCAGCAAATCTAATTGTTTGGGGACAAACTTGGTGGAGACAACCGAGCACTGAAGGTGTTGCTTGGTAAAGATTGCCACTCCCCTACCTTTGGAAGATCTGTCTTGCTGAAAAAGTTTATAACCGGAAAGGTTAACATCAGTATTCAAAATACTCTTCCTTAACCACATCTCAGTAATGACCAACACATCTGGATTGGAGCTGTGAACCCACACTTTCAAATGATCCATTTTAGTTAATAATATTCTAGTGTTAACAAATGTGTACATGCACATTTCCAGGACAGTGCATCAAATGGCAACGAGATCCTGTTGTACAGCAATGGCCCTAAGCATGATAGGATGTTAATTGCTTAATTAACCCAGGAACCACACCTGTGTGGATGAAAGCACCTGCTTTAAATATACTTTGTATCCCTCATTTACTTAAGTGTTTCCTTAATTTTGGCAGATAACAGTAGCTTACTATACCCATTATGCTAAAATTTGCTAGTAGTTCTTCAGTATTTGCTCTTTGGGGGCTCCCAAGTGCATTGTATTGCTTGCCACACAAATTTGCATGAGAGAAGATCCCGATATGTGTCAGAAGGCGTTTCGACTGTCGTGGACGAATCTGTCTACTGTACAAGCAAGAAACGTGTGTGTGCACACCCGATTGGATGACATGTCCTCTATCATCAACGATTGGTCAATGTCAGTCATCGTGGTCTAGGATTGGTCTATCGGAGGGATTAGGAAGTGGTGTTCAAGGGTCAGGGGTTGCTAGCTGTTGTCTTAAACTGCGAACGATATTAGCTAAGTACAGCTGATCGTTGCTATTTATTAACAAGCTTCAAAGACCAGGAACACGTACATATAACTAGCTGAAGAAATATTCATTTCAAAGCATAGTGAAGCCTACCGGCGTTAACGTTATAGCTTTTGTTTAGCTAGCATGTTAACTTTAGCTGTTAGAAAGCATTATATATATTTTTTTTAAGCTGCACCTTCATTTCAATTATTATTTATTTTGTGGGCTTTATCCTCATTTCGTTGGCTTTGTCCTAATGAATGTTAGTTAGCAGCGTATGCACGAGAAGAATACTCCTGTAATTTAATGTTTAACATTAGCCACGGAGCTAATTTGGTTAATTAGCTGGCTAGCAATCGTTAGCTTGTTGTCGAAAGGGTCATTAAATACTACGAGGATGATTTTGCCTATGGTGATTCTCCTAATAGTTTTCTCACACGGAACAACAGCTGGTAAGTAAAAATAAAAAAAAGTCAGCCAGGTAGATGTCAACATGAACTATTTGACAGATTGTGTAACGCTAGTGCTGGCTAGCATTGCATTAGCTAGCAAGCTTGTCATTTTCTGAGGCACTAACGTCAGTTATCATTACTGTCAGCAGGAAAGTGCTTTATTCAACGTAGTCTTGCTCTTTAGATGAATATTGTTTGTCAGCTGATGCATAATACCTAATCAATTACTTTTTTCTTTGATGTTGTCTTTCTGCAGATGAAGAGCCAGAAGGGAATAATGATCATGCTCCTGAATTGAAGGTAGCTAGCAGTAACTTAAAAATAAACCGGCTGTGACCTTTTCCATTGCATTTAGACGTGGAAGTAGGCCTACCTAGGTAAAAGTATAGGTTAGCTTTATAAATGGCAAAAGCAGATTTGCTTTGCGAAGAACCAACCATAAGAAAACACGTGTATATCCTTGGTCTCACTCAAATCCACTAACCTTCAAGCTAATGACAATATAATAAGTTATTACATCATGTAACCCCTCAATCCTCTCATATTGCTTGTTTTCCCCTTCTAGTCTTACCATGAGCCCAACTCTGAGGAGGATGAGGTCCCAGTAGGTGCCAGGATTGTAGCAGGAATGGTGACTGCCCCCAGGGAGGCCGAGGGGGAGAGAAGACTCGATGGTGGGGTCCAGGAAGGTGGGGTCCAGGAAGGTGGGCTGGAGGGGGAAGAGAAGGAGGACTTGCCCACTCAACCTCCTCCCGTCGAGGAAAGGCCTAAAGAGGGTAAGGATCCGTAAGATAGCCTTTATTGGCCAGGTGTCACTAGTGGCCATTGCAGTTTGATTTCTATGACTTGTCTGTTTTGACTAATAAAGTAATTGTGTAATGTTACATGGAGATGTTTCATATCTATGTAGTAATTAATTATATTTGTCTGCAATCCACTGACAGTTTCACTCCATAGATTTCAGCTACCCCACATGTATACCTCTAGAACTGGGAACATGTTTGTAGTGACAACATCTTGGCTGAGAACATTGAGGAAGCATTTTGAGAAACTGGGACAAACTAAGCTTTGCTGACACCTGGCCTTGAGCATGGCAACAATGCGGTGTCTTTTTGAACTTGCACTCAGTGAAACGGTTGGCCCTCGTGGGAAATTAAAACACGCTTGCACCTGTGACATCTCTGAAAGTACTCTGGTGAAGGGTATATGCACCATTTGGCCACTGTACTGTAGGGTTTCTTTCATAATTTAACCAGACTGGTTCAATCTTTAGCTTAACTTAAAACAGATTTGAGCTTCAATTTGTTGTTTGCCACACATGTTAATCACCATCCATCTGCTTCCTGTCAGTGTTTTTGCTTAAACATACCACCCTGCCCTGTGCTTTTTGGTTGATGCAGTTCCTGTGGTGAATGGCGGCACAGCCAATGGTAAGCCCTGTCTCTTCCCCTTCCTCTTCCTGGGGAAGGAGTATGTGGACTGTACCACCGATGGCCGGGGGGACGACCGCCTGTGGTGCGCCACCACCTACGACTATGACAGGGACAAGAGATGGGGCTTCTGTGAGAGTAAGTCTCCCTTAAAGCATATATGTGTAAAAATAAATAATGTTTTTCCTGTTTCTCTGCCTTAGAGGGAATCAGACATGGACACACTACTCATGTGGCTGAAACAAATTGTTCTTGGCGGATGAATAAAGTTGCTTTGTGTTTAGGGTTGCAAAAATACCTGCAATTTACCAAAGTTACTAGAATCTTTGTAAATTTGGTGATTTTATAGTTTAATACCTTTTTAAAATGATGCATTTGTGTGTTCATTTTTTATGTCTGTCCATATTGTCTTGAGTTTCTAGTGGAAATACCTTATTCTTAAAGAGTAAATAGCCTAATTATTTTCTATTCACTTTTCAATGAAGCAACTCTTCCAGCTATTGTAATTTTTCATAACTGCCACCAGTTTGGCGCCAAAACATTTACAAAGACATTTGTACATAGTAAAATAAGTGTGTAATTATAAGGGATATTTCATAATGAAGCCTTCATATTCAACACCAATGGTATATTTAGGATGTTTTACAGCTTTGCCATTCTATTTTTTTAAGAATAATTGTATTATATATTTTACATGTGATGAGGCCACATAGAGGGCCTGAAATAAGATACTTGTGATAATGTACCAAACAAGGCCACTAGATGCCATTTGATAAAATTCCCCCAAAAACCTTGAAAGTTACACAAAAATCTGGTAGTTTACTGGTAAACTTGGGAAGTTACCAGAAATATACCCTCCCTTTGCAACTCTAGTTGTGTTGTATATTGTAGCGGAAGAGCAGGTGGAGCAGAGGCATCTAGCGGAGGAGACCGAAAAGGAGTACCAGACAGCCCTCCGCATGATCAACGGAACCAACCGGAAGAGCCAGAAGAAAGAGTGAGCTCTCCCTCTTCTCCTCTTCATTGTCTCGTCTACAGTGTTCACCTTTAATGTTCATGAGTGTGCTTTCTGACAGCAAGAACACTCTAGAAATCCCACATAGTCTTATCGTTCTTCCTCTTGCTTTTGAGATTCCCTAAAAACACCCCACTTCAATACAGCTGTGACTTTCTTTTTTTTGCAGGTTAGTGTCATTAGATCCTAATCTATGGATTTCATGTGACTGCGAATACAGATATGCATCTGTTGGTCACAGATACCTTTTAAAATAAAGGGTAAGGGCTGTGGATCAGAACCATCTGGTGTGACCACCATTTGCCTCATGCAACGCGACACATCTCCTTCGCAAATAGTTGATCAGGCTGTTGGTTGTGGCCTGTGGGAATGTTGTCCCGCTCTTCAGTGGCTATGCGAAGTTGCTGGATATTGGCGGGAACTGAAACACGCTGTCGTACACGTCGATCCAGAGCATCCCAAACATGCTCAATGGGTGACATGTCTGGTGAGTATGCAGGCCATGGAAGAACTGGGACATTTTCAGCTTCCAGGAATTGTGTACCGATCCAAGCGACGATGGGGCCGTGGATTATCATGCTGACACATGAGGTGATGGTGGCAGGTGAACGGCACGACAATGGGCCTCAGGATCTCGGTATCTCTATGCATTCAAATTCCCATAAATAAAATGCAATTGTGTTCGTTGTCCATAGCTTATGCCTGCCCATACCATAACCCAACTGCCACCATGGGACACTGTTTACAACGTTGACATCAGCAAACCGCGCGCCCTCACGACACCATACAAGCAGTCTGCCCAGCACAGTTGAAATAGCGTGGTTACACATGGTCTGCGGTTGTGAGGCTGATTGGACATACTGCCAAATACTCCAAAATGACGATGGAGGCAGCTTATGGTAGAGAAACTAACATTAAATTATCTGAAAACGCCTCTGTTGGACATCTCTGCAGTCAGCATGCCAATTGCAAGCTCCCCCAGCTTGAGATATATGTGGCCATTGTGTGGTGACAACTGCACATTTGTGTCCTTTTATTGTCCCTAGCACAAGGTGCACCTGTGTAATGATCATGCTGTTTAATCAGCTTCTTGATATCCCACACATGTCAGGTGGATGGATTTATCTTGAAAAAGGAGAAATGCTCACAAACAGGGATGTAAGCAAATTGGTGCCTTTGTGCATGTGAAACATTTCTGGGATCTCTTATTTCAGGTCATGAAACATGGGACCAACATTTTACATGTTTAGTTTATATCTTTGTTCAATATATTTAGGATTGCCATAAACGTGTTGAATATTTACTGACTCTAGACATTTCAGCTTTTCATTTTTAATGTCTAAAAACATAATTCCACTAACATTATGGGGTGTTGTGTCTATCTGTCCAGTGACACAAAATGCCAATTTAATATATTTTAATTTCAGACTAATACAACCTTCCTCCTATTCGTAATCTTATTCCTCACCAGGTTGTATGAGAAGCTATTGAAGGTTGCCGGCAAGGGCCACCACAAGGCCATGGAGAAGGTGGCCTACGCCATGCTGTTTGGGGACTACTTGGCCCAGAACATCCCTAAGGCCAAGGAGCTGTTTGAGAAACTGGCCCTGGAGGGCTCCCCCAAAGCTCAGATGGTAATGCAACATTTCTATTTAAACTTAATGGATCCAGGGTAGTCTCATTGACCACTTTACATGTGCATCGTATTCTGGGTTGTAACTCATATCCCGCTTAATGTCTTATTCGGGAATAAGCTGTTCAAGTATCCATGAATAAACAGAATATTCCTAAATGATGTTCATATGGGTTAAATGGAATAGTTACTGAAAAATGTAGCGTTATATAATATTAACTCCTGCAGAATTATATATTTCATGCAGTAAAATGATACAACAGAAGATAAATGTCGTCGTCGTCGTCCCCCCCCCCCCCCCCCATTTAGCGTCACTTGAGAAATGCCTGTGTAATGTGTTTTCTTTGACACTGTTATGCAAGCAGACAGTATTTGCGCCCAAGATGAACTGAAGTCTTATCAGAAACGTCTTTCAATGTTTTCTCAGCTTTTAATTTCCTTAACCGTCAACTGATGACATTTGGACATTTTGCACAAGACCCAGCTTTCCATTGTTTTGGACTTATTGCATTTTCTCCCTGGTCCCTAAATGAAAAAGCCAAATTTAGCTGTGTTAAATAGGTTACTAATGCATGCATTCTATCAATGTAAGACATTCTGGTGAGCACTACTTTATTTAGTCTTCTAGGACAACAAGTTATGACAGAAGAGAAGCTGCACGTATCTAACTGTAGTTGACAAACAAATGGCCTTACCAAATATCAGAAAATATAATATGGCCTACCAAATATCAGAAAATATAATATGGCCTACCAAATGTCGGAAATCACAAATTGTCTAAATTAGGGGTGAAAGTAGGCTGCATGGAGCATGAGCAAAATATATTATGGAATTATGGTGGACCGAACTGCGCAAGAAGCCTACTTTCTTTAGTGATTTGTTTGACAAAGATGAAAACATCATCACAATAAGAGGATATTGGTCTGCATTTAAACGTGGTCATTGAGACAATGGAGTTTCAGGTTGTCTCCAGGAATTGTCTAAGATGTCAACATGCCCCTTTTAAGGGATAGTGCGAGACTGGGGCAATTCTTTTCTACTTATCCACAGTCAGATGAACACTTGAATATACCATTTTTAGTCTCATGCAGTTTGGAGGTAAGTTAAAGGTAATTTCTGTGGTGATTGCTAACTAGCATTGGCACAATGACTGGAAGTCTACGGGATAAGATAGCGTTGACGCAATCAGCTAGCTGATCCCATTGACTTCCAGTCATTGTGTAACGCTAGATCATGCGGCCCTCGTGTGGGGGATCTGATTTGTTGTTTACATCCCACCACCACGTGATTTGGTCGATTGTAGCTCACCACTGCCAACAATTGGTCTGCATGGCTAGCTAATACAGAGTAGATTCTCCATATGACGTTGAGAAATAGTGCATTATGGGTAGTTTAGAAGGTGTCCGGAAATAAATATACACATTTAAAAAAATAAATACAAAAAAAATAGTTATAGGTAACCAGATCGTGACTAAGTTACTGAGTCTTTGACCACAGTGTTACTTTGGTGAGTAAAATCTCATGCTTCCTACCATTTTAATGAATTGCCCAAATCTTGCACTATCCCTACAACTGTAGTCCTATTGGGCCATTTACACATTCTCTGTAAGAATGTGTAAGAATCTGCTTAAGGCTACCGGCATGTAGATTTTTGTTAAAATTACTGATTGACCTTGGTTTTTCAATGGGAGTCATTCGTTGATGAACAACAGGGTTGATTGCCCATCAAATAATGCACAATGACAGTCTTTTTACGTATGCAACTCGCTTAAAAGAAGTTAACTTTTGACGGACAAAAACGGACAATTGATGAATGCATATATGATTTCATCCGTGTTCATGCGTCTCTGTGTGGTTGTAGGTAACCTAACGCTCCACCCTGTACTTCCTATAGGCACTTGGCTTCTTGTACGCTGCTGGGTTAGGCGTGAACTCCAGTCAAGCAAAGGTACCAACACCCAGCCTCTCCACTTTCTCTCCCCAAAACTCTCCTTTTTACACGTAGCCTATATACTGATCAAAAGCTTCTTTTGTTCAGAGGTAGCTTTTGTAGTAGAGCAGGGCGACATGGACACTCATCCATATTACGATAAATTGACTGAATTATAATAAGTACAACTATGAATTTATAACATTACAGTGCACCACTTTTTTTTTTATATAACTCTTAACTATAAGTTAAATGTAACCCTTAACTATTACTACTATTTTAAATCTTGTAGCTATCAATTGTCCCATTTAACAATTACTGATACTAGCAAACTTACTTCATTTCAAACTTCATATTACTCTAGTAGGGCCCTATAGGTTATTTATCGTAATGAACGATATCAGCAGAAAGTCCACAATAAGTTGTCAGTTTGGTCGGTGTTGATTATCTTTGGTTTATCGTCCCAGTGCTATTTCCTAGATAATGTCAAAGTTGGCTGCTAAGCCTGGAATGTAAAGCATAACCCTCCAACTCTGTTTCAGGCATTGGTTTACTATACCTTTGGGGCTTTGGGCGGAAACCTGGTGGCTCATATGATTCTGGTGAGCTACTTCTGCTCTTTGTATCTTTGAGTAGAGAAGCCTTATAATGTCTCTTGTTCTTCCTTCTGGATATAATGATTGACCTTTCCGTCCTATGCTACCGTTCTCTCTTTAGGGATACCGATACTGGGGTGGTGTGGGCGTACCCCAGAGCTGCGAATCAGCACTGACGCACTACAGACTGGTGGCCAATCACGGTAGGAGGCCGCCCCCTCTCAACCAATGAACGTCTTTCACTGTCTCAGATGAGTTTGTCTCAGTAGCTAGGTTTCTATACAATAGGTGACAGATTTTCATGTGAATATTCTAAATTCGGCAAAAAAACAATTTGTTTTCATCATATTGACTTGTTGCGGATAAAACTAAGTGCATAATTCTTTTTTTTTTTTTTACTGTTGCGGTTAAATTCCCATCGCATTTTCAACACTACTGATGGTTCTGCCACCAAAAATGTTGTGTAATTTAGCAAATGTGCTCACTATGTTCTTGGCACGTGTGCTCTAGCCAACAGCTCATGGATACAGTGCAGATGATGAGATTATGAAAAAAAGAGCAAGATTATTTTTATCAAATTTCAGGCAAGCATTGATCATCATGTCACCAGAATAATAACCTATTTATTGTCTGGGAGCATCAAGCTCATCACGGTGCATTTTCACCACCCTGTGACTTTCTCGTAATTTAATTTCCTCTGTTTGCTTAATAAACTACATGCTTTCCAGAGTCATGGTGGGAGAACCACGCAGCATATCATCGCATGACTCCAAGTTTACTTAGCATAATACATTTTATAGACACAAAAAAAGATCCCGTCTTGTCTAAAGCGTTTTGTCGACATTTGGAGTGTTTACTGACAAATTTGCGGTTTCCATCAGGCCTGTCGTGAAATGTTTTATCCGACATGTACTTGACTCGCATAAAAAGTTTGGATGGAAACCTGGTTAGTGTTTTGAATTGAGGAGACCTGCATTTGAAAAGCCCTCCATTGTAGGTGCTGCAAACTGATGAAAGGAAAGGCTGCATTCAAAAAGTAACTTTTTGATTCACAGAGCAAGTTTATGGCAGCAAGATTTGAGTCCTGAGGCTTTCCTTAGGCGTTATGCAAAGAGCAGTGAGTTTTTTTTTTGTTTCATTCTTTCTCTCCTTAACCTCCAGTGGCCAGTGACGTGTCCCTGACTGGGGGCAGTGCGGTGCAGAGGGTGCGTCTGCTGGACGAGGTGGAGAACCCGGGCTCTACCAGCGGCATGCTGGAGGAAGACCTGATCCAATACTACCAGTTCCTGGCTGAGAAGGGAGATGTCCAGGCCCAGGTTAGGGTTCAGATGGGGCACACTGCTCTTATGAGGTTTTTTCTTTTTCTGCATAGGAAATTCTTTAGGATTCTTTGCGATGGAAAAGGCATTCCGTGTCAACTTGAATGACTAAAACTAAGTATAAAGTATGTAGAAAAAGTTAATGGACCTATATATTTTTTTTCTTATAATGTGATATTTAAGAACTAACTATATAAAATAAAAGCCAGGACAGGGGTGTCGAATTCAATCGCAGCACGGGCCATATTGGGGAAAAAACAACATGCATATAAATGCCACCAAAACTGGACTTAAAAAAAAAAAATTGTTCTTCATAATGTCCACTTATAAACGTACGTACAATATAAATGTACAATATGAACGTGTACTGGCTGGCTTGTAGGTGGGTGGGTCTGGGAGGAGGGATATGTGTCAATGCACTTCCATTTGGTGCGCAGCATGTTGGCAGTGCTTGCTGGAACTTGTAGTACAGTGTGTTGGTGGCTGTATGTAAGTGGGCCAAAATGAATTGACAACCCAAATCCAGCCTGCGCAATGATATATAAATGTCACTAGCCAGATGGCCCGTGGGCCTTGTCTGACATGTGAGCTAGACAGTCAGGGAGAATGAAAAATTCCGTAAATGATGAGTTCAGGAGTATATTTGGCAGCGAGGCATTATGCCGTTCCTCGTGGGAGTTGATGGAAATATTCTAATTATCTAATTTTAAAGTTTCTCTGGTGATTGCATGAATATAGCATGATAATGAGTTAGCGGGTAATGATTGAAAAGCTGGGCCCTGGTCAAAAGTGGTACACCATGTAGGGTTTAGGGGGCCATTTGGTTCTCCGACGTGGTGTTTTATGCTATGACCCCATGCTTTGCTCCCAACAGGTGGGACTGGGCCAGCTGCATCTGCACGGTGGTCGGGGGGTGGAGCAGAACCACCAGGTAACCTTTCCCTGACCCATTTTCAACCTTGTTCAAACACTACAGGTGTAGGATCTTAATTTGATCACCCTGTGCAGGAAATTTTAAACTTGCAGTGTATTTGAAGTTTAAAAAGGCTTCTGAAGTTTGTCATATCCACTTAGAAATTTCAGACTTGATTTTCCCTAACAAAAAATGTATCGACCCTAAAAAAGCATTATAATTATGTTCCTACATCTGTAGCTCTGTCTTGCTGACTCCTGTATTTAGTGTGAAGTTCATGTGTGGAGATGTTTTTTTTTTTGTCGACAGCGGGCCTACGATTACTTCAACCAGGCCGCCAATGCTGGGAACACGCATGCCATGGCCTTCCTTGGGAAGGTAAGATTATTGCATGATCTTATAGGCCTGTAGCACTGTGGAGAAATAAGCAAGTAACTCTACCTTACTCTGTGACTGTGCTACCGTTCAGTGGTTTCTCTTACTCTGTTTTCATTTGTTCTCTTCACTCTCTTTTTCTCTCACTATCTTTCAGATGTACTCGGAGGGCAGTGAGTACTTGTCTCAGAACAATGAGACGGCCCTGCAGTACTTCAAGAAGGCCTCTGACCTGGTGAGTAACCAAACCTTGACTAGAATTGACATTCTATATCTGTGGTCCAACCATGGATTGTTAGGCATCCATAATAAATAAATAAATATATATATATGTATGTATGTATGTATGTATGTATGTATGTATGTATGTATGTATGTATGTATGTATGTATGTATGTATGTATGTATGTGTGTGTGTGGTTCTTTTTTTACTAATGTCAAACCATTCACTCCTATGGATATCTTGCACATAGCCCACAGTGCCTGTACTGAATGTAACAATCCTCTACTTATCGTGGTCAAACTGTAGGACAGAAACATTCCTATACTGTACATAGATTTTCAATGCACATGCTATTTCAGGATCAATCTGTTATATTAATAGGACATTTTAACAGGTTTATATATATATATGGTTTTTTCAAGAGTGCACTATTATTTTCAATACTTATTGTTGTGTCTTGGGTGGTTTCTGTCTCTTTGTGATGTCGCTACTCGCTGTTCTTGTCCCCTAGGGTAACCCTGTTGGGCAGAGTGGGCTGGGCATGGCGTACCTGTACGGGAGAGGTGTGCCAGTGGTGAGTGACCGCTCTCCCTCTGCAATTCTGCACATTTTGCTATGGGGTGGAGATAAATGTTTGCAGTTTTTAATATGATATCTGCGTGAGAGTGACTAACAAAATCAATCGTGGCCCCCGGTTGGTATTTCGACTATGATTACTTCAAGTTTATATAGCTGGCCGCTAGACTAACTTATCCAATCTAAAAAAAGATTAGCTGTCAGTAGCTATGTTTCCATGAACCTGTCTCCCCCACACACACACACACACACACACACACACACACGTTATATATATTTGTTTTTGTAGGCACTTAGAACATTGGCATAGAGAATATAGGCGACAATTGCCTGCTAGGGTGCGTTTCCATTTGAACTATGTTGTGTTGATTAAAAACAACTGGACGTAATAACGTCACACCCAAAAACAAATAAAAATGGAATAGTTGAAGTGTTTGCCATTACCCGTTTAGTCAAATTGCGTATTAATAAATTGGCGACTGCCTGTGTGCCCTCCCACCGATCTTTCATGTCTCAGGTAACCTGCGAAAGCCAGCATGGATAGAATACTATAATTGACCAATATTTGCCATATTCTAATAATTATCATGTGGCAACGTATCGTAGATCTGTAATAATTGGATGGTGAAACTTTCATTCAGCCAACCAGAAAAGCAAGGCAAAGCAATTCAGGCATTCTTGAAAGTCAGAACAATCCTTGCCCTGCAAAGAAACATTATTTTTATAGTTACATTTTATTTTGCAAGCAGTAGGCATTTAGAATGAAATGTGGAGTGTAGCTTACAGTTAAATGATATCACGTGTCCTGCATACCTTCAAAGGGATTCAGTTAAATGATATCACGTGCCCTGCGTACCTTAAAGTATTCAGCAAATATTTATTCTGTAAACAGTTTCCATTTGTCGCAAGTTTAACAAAAGAAAAGTACACCCCTGTCGAATGAATAAAAATGCTGTTGATCTTTACAAACTTTCTCCTATGTCTGCTGTTACCATGATGCAATTATTATTTTTGCGACATTGACCCAGGTTTTTTTTGACAAAAGCAATGGAAACCTGCCTACTGACTGACATAGAGAACTGCTGATGCACAACCAAATTTGCACCTTTTTTTTGTATTTTACCATTCTAACTCTCAACAGTAAGTTGAGACCCCCACTTTAATTTGACATTTTTTGGGGGGGTGGAATTGATCGATCCGACAGTTGCCTGTCCCTGCTTTGCACTGTGGTTACATTCCTAAATTGAGCTTTTGTAGACATTGGCATAGGCAATAGAATCCAGCAGCTGTGTGCTTTAGGTTTACAGTGCATTTGGAAAGTATTCAGACCCTTTGCTATGAGACTTGAAATTTTAGCTCAGGTGCATCCTGTTTCCATTGATCATCCTTGAGATGTTTCTACAACTTGATTGGAGTCAACCTGTGGTAAATTCAATTGATTGGATTCAAAGGAGTGGCTTCGGGACAAGTCTCTGAATGTCCTTGAGTGGCCCAGCCAGAGCCTGTACTTGAAACCGATCGAACATCTCTGGAGATAACTGAAAATAGCTGTGCAGCGACGCTCCACATCCAACCTGACAGAGCTTGAGCGGATCTGCAGAGAAGAATGGGAGAAATCCCCAAATAATTGGTGTAATTGGTGCCAAAGGTGCTTCAACAAAGTCCTGAGTAAATGGTCTGAATACTTATGTAAATGTGATATTTCCTTTTTTTTTTATATATACACTTGCTAAAATTTCTGGGCCTGTTTTTGCTTTGTCAATATGGGGTATTTTGTGTATAGATTGAGGGGGGGGGGGATTTTAATACATTTTCGAATAAGGCTGTAACGTAACAAAATGTGGGAAAAGTGAAGGGGTCAGAATGCACTGTATGTCGGTATTTCCTGTGTGATTTACACAATCTTGTGTGTGTCCATCCTCCAGAATTACGAGTTGGCACTGAAGTACTTCCAGAAAGCAGCAGAGCAGGGCTGGGTGGATGGACAGCTTCAGCTGGGCACCATGTACTACAGTGAGTGTGTGTGTGTGTGTGTGTATAGACCATCCCTTTATTTCTGTTGTTGTATAAAGCAGCCTTACCCCTTTTGGTTTCCTGGAAGTGCAATGTTAGTTGCCCACCAACGTTCTGCTCCCAACTCTGCACTCTTTGCAGCAGGGGTGTTATCAGCGGGGTGTCAATGGCTACTCATGAAATATGATTGGCCACCCCATTCTCATTGGGTCCGAGTGCTGTCAATCTGGTTCAGAAAAAATTACCTCACTGGAAAACAATGTCTTGTTTTTCCTCTTCACAAAACTACCACTAACAGGTCCTGATCATCAAAGTGAAAACATTTGAACAAATACGCCTGTCTAACGCAACAATGCTGTAAAGTTAGTAAGAAGGGATATACACCTTTTCAAATATATTTATTTAACCTTTATTTAACCAGGAAGATTTAAAATCCATTTTTCAAGAGCGTCCTGGCCAAGATAGGCAGCACCAAATCATTACAAAAATGACAGACAAACAACATGAAAAACTACAAGTAATCTAGTAAAAAGACTATAACAAAATCAATAACAGCCCATTTAAAAACATTGACAGGTCAGGGAATCAGTCTCAACATCATTCATCAGTGATTTAAAAATGCCAATCGGGACAAGTTCTTCCAGTTTAAAAGTATTTTGTGAGGCGTTCCAAGACGATGGCGCCAGAGTACATAAAAGCCCTTTTACCAAATTCAGTTCGGACATTTGGAACAGTTAGCAGGATGAAGTCCAGCGAACGAAGAGAGTACCCACCACATTTCTGAACAATAAAAATGCCCAAATAAAAAGGTAGTAAACCCAAAATGGCTTTGTAAATAAAAGTATACCAGTGCCTGAGCCTACGAGTGACTAGAGAAGGCCAGCCAACCCTGGTATACAAAGTGCAGTGGTGCGTAAGGGCTTTGCAGTTTAAAATAAATCTCAAAGTGCCATGGTAAAGGGTGTCAATTGATCTCAAACACTGAGTGGAAGCATTCATATATAAAATATCCCCATAGTCTAGTACAGGCATAAATGATTTTCTACGGATATAAAGCGCTCCGCACATCATCGTTAACAGCTGATTACAGAAATGATTGCTGATGATATGCAGTCATTGTCAATTGTCTACTTGAGTTGCGAGGTCATTTTCTAAAAGAAATAATGCGTTCTCCATTATGAGCCGCGACTCGCACTACTGAAACGGATGCCTTTCTCGTCAATACCACTGTTCACCGTTTTGCTCCTGTTTCAGCAGGGTGTTATTCCCTTTTCTAATGAGAGTTGAGACATACAGTAGCAACATTAAACAGCCAAGTCTTTCCTTTTTTTAACCAGTACATACCCCCATTTGACATGTTTTCTTTTGCCCTGTATTTGATCTGTGAGCTTAAATTTGGTGGGCAGCCTTTTTGTTAAACATGAAACAAAGTAGGCACCTAGACTATTAAATAAAATGCATTGTAGTTTAAGCCAATTTTCAATGCTATTTGTGATACAAACATAGAAATGCTATTTGTCTTCTCTTGCACACCATTTTTCTTTGTTGGGTATCTCACTCACTTTTGTCTATCCATTCCTCCTCTTCCTCCCCAGATGGCATCGGGGTGAAGCGTGACTACAAGCAGGCCTTCAAGTTCTTCAATCTGGCCTCACAGGCAGGGCACATTCTGGCATTCTACAACCTGGCCCAGATGCACGCCACAGGCACCGGCGTGCTGCGTTCCTGCCACACCGCCGTGGAGGTGAGCTAGCTAGCCATTAGCTAGCTGCTGTACTAACAGTGCATTCAGAAAGTATTCAGACCCCTTGACTTTTTACATTACTGCCTTATTCTAAAATTGATTCAATATATTTTTTCCCCCTAATCAAGCTACACACAATACCCCATAATGACAAAGCAAACATTTGTTTTGTTTTTTTTATACATTTTGGCAAATTTGATTTACAGGAATATTTCATTTACATAAGTATTCAGACCCATTACTCAGTACTTTGTTGAAGCACCTTTGGAACCAATTAGACTTGAGTCTTCTTGGGTATGACACTACAAGCTTGTCACCACTATTTGGGGAGTTTCTCCCATTCTTCTCTGCAGATCCTCTCAAGCTCTGTCAGGATGGATGGGGAGTGTTGCTGCACAGCTATTTTCAGGTCTCTCCAGAGATGTTAGATCGGTTTCAAGTATGGGCTCTGGCTGGGACACTCAAGGACATTCAGAGACTTGTCCCGAAGCCACTCCCGCGTTGTCTTGGCCATGTGCCTACGGTCGTTGTCCTGTTGGAAGGTGATTCTTTGCTCCAGTCTGAGGTCCTGAGCAGTTTTTCCATCAAGGATCTCTCTCCGTTCATCGTTTCCTTGATCCTGACTAGTCTCCCAGTCCCTGCCGCTGAAAAACATCCCCACGCTGCCACCACCATGCTTTACCGTAGGGATGGTGCCAGATTTCCTCCAGACGTGATGCTTGGCATTCAATCTTGTTTCTCACGGTCTGAGAGTCTTTAGGTGACTTTTGGCAAACTCCAAGGGAGCTGTCATGTGGCTTTTACTGAGGAGTGGCTTCCGTCACCATAAAGGTCTGATTGGTGGAGTGCTGCAGAGATGGTTGTTTTTCTGGAAGGTTCTCCCATCTCCACAGAGAAACTCTCGAGTTCTGTAAGAGTGGCCATCGGGTTTTTTGTCACCTCCCTGACCAAGGCCATTCTCCCCCAATTGCTCAGTTTGGCCAGGCGGCCAGCTGTAGGAAGAGTCTTGGTGGTTCCAAACTTCTTCCATTTAAGAGTGAAGGAGGCCACTGTGTTCTTGTGGACCTTCAATTACGTTTTTTTGGTACCCTGTGCGTCAACACAATCCTGTCTCGGAGCTCTATGGACAATTCCTTCGTCCTCATGGCTTGGTTTTTACTCTGACATGCACTGTCAACTGTGGGACCTTATTTAGACAAGTGAGTGCCTTTCCAAATCATGTCCAATCAATAGAATTTACCACAGGTGGACTCCACTCAAATTTTATTAACATCTCAAGGATGATCAATGGAAACAGGATGCACCTGAGCTCAATTTCGAGTGTCATAGGAAAGGGTCTGAATAATTATGTAAATAAGGTATTTGTTTTATTTTTAATACATTTGTACACATTGAGGAAAACAATATTTGATACATTTTAGAATAAGGCTGTAACCACAATGTGGCAAAAGTCGAGGGGTCTGAATACTTTCCGAATGCACTGTAATTGGCTAGCTACAGCATTAGCCATTAACTAGCCATTTAGATAGTGCTCTATAATTGGAAAGCTGTAGAATTAGCTAGCTAGTTCAGAGGCTCAGTGCTTAAGTTAATTAGCCAATAAGTATCAAGCAACCCTGCTACACTAGCCACCTTGGAGCTAGCCGTTAGCTAGCCTTTCACAGTTAATTAGCTTTTCGTTAGCTGTGCATTAATCGTCATTATAAACTGGGTGTTTCGAGCCCTAAATGCTGATAGCCATGGTATATCAGACCATATACTATGGGTATGACAGCATTTGTTTTTACTGCTCTAAATACATTGGTAACCAGTTTATAATACTCCTTTAAACTCCTTTCTAGGGAGTTTTTCCTAGCCACCATGCTTCTACACCTGCATTGCTTGCTGTTTGGGGTTTTAGGTTGGGTTTCTGTACAGCACTTTGAGATATCAGCTGATGTACGTAGGGCTATATAAATAAATTTGATTTGATAATAGCAAATAGGCATCCCAGGGTTTGTGGTATATTGCCACAGCTAAGGGCTGTATCCAGGCACTCCGCATTGCATTGTCCCTAAGAACAGCCCTTAGCCGTGGTATATTGGCCATATACCACACCCCCTCGGTCCTTATTGCTTAAATAAGCCATCTGTTAACCTTTATCCATTAGATCAATGCATTAATCCGTCCTCTAGCTAGGCATGAACCAATTAGCCTGTTTAGCTATTTATTGTCCTCCATTAGCCGTCATCCATTAGTTAATTATTTAGCCATTTGCTACTCCGTGTCAGTCATTGTCTATCCAAAACCTACTTACCCATTCTTTAGCCATTGATCCACAACCAGGTTTGGGTTCATTTTTATCCTCCCAATGGTAAAAGTTCAAATCAAGCGTTGTGTAATCAGATCCTAGATCTGTGATTATGGGCAATTTCCACCTCAAATTGCCTGTTCTTGTCTCTCTGTGTTTCTAACTGCATCTGTCTTTGTGTCTTCATATGTATGTCTGCGGGCAGCTCTTCAAGAATGTGTGTGAGCGTGGGCGCTGGTCGGACAGGCTGATGGCAGCCTACGGCAACTTCAAGGACGGCGACATGGACGGGGCGCTGGTGCAGTACCTGCTGCTGGCCGAGCAGGGCTACGAAGTGGCGCAGAGCAACGTGGCCTTCATCCTGGACCAGAGTAAGAACAAATACACAATATTTGTCATAAGAATCCCCTAGATAGCTGACAGGGGAACAGTTTGAGTTCCGTTCTGTTTAGCAGCAACCATCTTAGAACCTCAGCCCAGTTCTGTTTCTCTCCCTGAACTGTGCACTTGTTCACTCCCCCGCAAGGCTTCAAAAGCATTTGGATTGCGGTAAGCATGGGTATAAGGGAGCCATGATCCTTCCTTTTTAAATGAATGAGGAGAGGGGAACAACTACACGCTCCGGGAGGAAATTTGTTTCTATGTACATTGGTCACCAGAGAGCACTGTGACCCTGTAACATGTGAACCAAGCATATGGCCTAGGGACTGTCTGTGGCCCGCCATCTGTTGTAATGTGTTCAGAACTCTAATCACTGGAAGGCAATGAATCCCCTGTGGTTGTTTAGATATGAAGAAATTGCGACACCAGGCCAAACAATCCATTTCTTTGTGCAGCCCTTCTGATATCTATTTACAGACATGACCTTTGTGAATGTGTTTTAATAAGCACTTACCATGATGTTAAACCAGTTGGTGCCATTTTGTATTTGAACCGTGTGTGTGTGCGTGTTTCGTTTTAAGTAGAGGAGGCGCAGATCTTCAATGAGAACGAGACATACCCTCGAGCCCTCCTCCATTGGACCAGAGCAGCAGCACAGGGTTGGTTGAGCCTCCTTCATTAATCACCCTTCCATATTTTTGCTGTACTGAGCTGGTCTTTGTGCCCTTCAGTAATTGTAGGGGAGGACAGTTGGATGAAGCTGGGGGAGACTGTATCTTCAACTGTGTTGCCCAGGGCCAAGCTTTTCAAAACATTTCATCCAAATCAAAATTATCCTGAGTTGTGTTAAATTCTGATTCCTCTTCAGATGTGGTCCCTCATTTTTAGATGCAGTTTTAAGACCAAATGGAAGGATCCCATTATATGCTAAAACAAAGAGCATGGTATCTGAGCCCATGATATTTGGTTTGAAAAACTGGGCCCGGCTTATATCGTGGCTAGGATAAAGCTTGGGGACTACCACTTCTACGGTTATGGTGCTAACCAGTGGTGGGAAAAGTACCCAATTGTCTTACTTGAGTAAAAGTATTGATACCTTTTTTTAATAGAAAGTTACTCAAGTGACAGTCACCCAGTAAAATACTACTTGATAAGTCTAAGTATTTGGTTCTAAATATACTTAAGTATCAAAAGTAAATGTAATTGCTAAATATACTTCAGTATCAAAAGTAAAATTTATAAATAATTTCAAATTCCTTATATTAAGTAAAGGGTTTAACATAGACAGTGCCCTTCTTTTCAAAAAATGTAAGGATAGCCATGTGCACTCTCAGACATGATTCACAAAATATCAATTTGTGTTTAGTGAGTCTGCCAGAACATAAGCAGTAGGGATGACCAAGTGTTCTCTTGATAAGTGTGTGAATTTCAGTTTTCCTGTTCTGCTAAGCATTCAAAATGGAACGAGTACTTTGGGTTGTCAGGGGAAATTTATGGAGTACAAAGTACAGTATTTTCTTTAGGAATGTAGTAAAGTAAAAGTTGTCAAAATATAAATAGTACAGATACCCCAAAAAACGACTTAAGTAAAACTACTTTAAAGTACTACTTAAGTACTTTACACCACTGGTACTAACGTGTGTACTGTATGTTCAACATTGTTACCCAGGTTATACAGTGGCTAGGATAAAGCTGGGGGACTACCACTTCTATGGTTATGGTACTGACGTGGACTACGAGACCGCTGTCATCCACTATAGGCTGGCCTCGGAGCAGCAGCACAGCGCTCAGGCCATGTTCAACTTGGGCTACATGCACGAGAAAGGCCTGGGCATCAAACAGGTGGGCACTCGCACATAAACAAACTCATTCATACACACATGCAACCCTATAAGTCTAACCCCTTACTTTGCCCCCTCCTGTAGGATATCCACCTGGCCAAGCGTTTCTACGACATGGCTGCTGAGGCTAGTCCTGAAGCTCAGGTGCCCGTCTTCCTGGCTCTGTGTAAACTGGGCCTGGTCTACACCCTGCAATACCTGCACGACCTCAACGTGAGTGTACAGTACAGAGCACTTCCTGGACCCGGTGCCTCTGGGAGTTTCATTTCCCTGGTCGTTTCCATTTCAACTCATGGGGGCCAAGCTCAATGTTTGAGGCTAACTTAATTTATTACATTTGTACAGGATTCATGGGATTGTACTATGTTTGTTCAATGTAGTCAATGCTCTCTCTTTCTGCTCCCTCCGACTGACCTTATCTCTTTCTCCCCTCCCACCCTGTATCATCTCTCTCTCCCCTCCACCAGATGAGTGAGGTGGTCAGTCAGGTGGACCTGGACCAGCTCCTGGGCCCTGAGTGGGACCTCTACCTAATGACGGTAATCGCCCTGCTGCTAGGCACCGTCATCGCCTACCGCCAGAGACAACACCAGGCAATGCCCCCTCCTCCCCCAGCCAGGCCTGCTCAGGAGCAGGCCCAGCCGGAGGCCCAACCTGAGGCCCAGGCCCAGCCTGAGGCCGAAGAGGCGCAGCAGTGAGCGATAGAGATGGAGTGGGAAGAGGGAAAGGGAAGGTGATATCCTGACCCATACCCTCTTCTCTGGTGGGGTGGGTAAAGGCAGACTAACATGCTCCCATCTTGGGCACCACCTTTTCCCTCCTGACTCCGGCATGTTGACCACAGACTGTAGGCTACTGAACAGGCCAGACTCGCCCTACTTAACTCTCTGTCTCTGTCAATGCTCTCAGACCTTCCAAGTTGAAGAATGAAGAAAGGAATCGGTGAGAGGGAGAGTGGAGTAGGTTGATGGACAAGGCCATGGAACAGAGGCTGTAGAAAAGACAATATAGACTCAACCTCTTAGAGTGTGACTCAGGGTACCGGCAGCAGAATCACTTCTCAGAACTAGCCACGTGGGGCGATCGAGGCATCATCTTAATTATCGTCCGATCTGGGAATGAAACTGTCTTGTTTTGTGCGCTCTAGTAGCGATTGGGCTTCGGAAACAAAGACCAGATTTTTTTTCCTGCTTTTCCTTTTCAGATTTGATGTACGAGTTTAAGGTTACAACTCTACTTATCGGAAAATAAGATTCCAGATGTCTACATAAACCTTGCAATACCAACATATTCGTCAGGTGGCAGCAATCAGAACTGGGCATGTGAAGTCATCTTCATCCCCTTGTCTTTAGCGAAATATTTTTCACAAATAAGTTTTGTTAAGAACACATTTTGTAAGCATGTTCTGTTCATAAACAATGATTCTTTATCAAGCTAGTTTTTTCCAGCATGGATTTGTCAGCACATTTGCTTGATTAGCAAGCGTTAAAGGTTTTTGTGTGCAAATATTTCCTTAGCGAACATGAGTTGTTTCAATGCAGACGTTTTCTTCAGCAACTTATTTTGTTAGCGAATATCCTTAGTTAGCACAAATGTTGAACTAATGAAGTAAACATAAACGTGCTCATTTATTTGACATCCAGTTCAAAATCTTTCAGTACGTAGCTGAACTTTGGTCAACTTACTTGTTTGAGTGGACCAAGTAATGAAAGATATTGTTGTCAGTCATTTCAGCTCTGCTTTGGTATGGTCAAGGATCAGAATGAAGGATAGAGAATCCTTTGCTACCCCTTCACTAGCAACCCCATTTCCTTCCTCATTGCAGCGCATGATTCTGTGTCTCAGATAAAGTTTGATTCTTGAGATATTATCCATATAGCCTAATACAGATAATGTCCTTGAGATAATATTATAGAATGCTGATCCCCACCATAGATGCTCCCTTACACAAAAAACCTGAGTGAATGCATTGACGTTTGTTCCATCTACTAGTAATTGATAGTTTGTGGAACCATGTTTCATTTTTAATCCTTTTTAAACTGTTTGGTAAGTTGAACTGCAACAGGAAGAGATTTCATGCACAGCCTTTTTGTCAAGACTCATTAGGAGAAAGCACTGACTATTTGACTTTGTTATACATGGTTCCACTCAGGGTCATAATCGGGGTGGGACTATTGGCCCGACCCCCTCCCCTATGGAGCAGGTCTTTGCTTCTCCAGCTTCTGGTTCCCTCAGCTCAGGCTTTAATTTGTCAAGATCACAGCAATCGCCTCCCTTATGTAGTGGCGTCACATAAGCTGATTTCCACACTTTAGGAAGATTTCCTGATAAGTGTTACATTTAAAGATGTGGGTTATTGAGCCCACAATGAGGGACGCTGTACACTTGAGCAGACCTGGATCCAAATGGTCGGCCCCTGTATGTTTCTTCATGTATTATGTCAACAGCACATCAAGGACTTCATTGTCTGTCAGTTGCCGAAAGGAAAAACTCCGATTGGCATTTTTCAAAATGATTCTGTAAAATTCCCCCATTTAACATCTAGTACATTGTCACAGTGAGGGAGTATCCCTGTGGCATGCTTTCAACACCTTTTTAGAGGCCAAGCGAATTGAGGCTGTTCTGAGTGCAAAAGGGAGAGTGCAACTCAATATTAAGGTGTTCTTAATGTTTTGTACACTCAGTGTATGTTATGGTTATAGTGACTTGACTTTTCTGTCATAATAATGACAACAGGTTATAAACACATTGGGCAATTGATAACTGACTATACAGCTGTTACAGAAACCAATTTAGGAAAATGTGTTTGCTTTTGGTATTCCTTCACCATCTACTTAAGTGTAATGACCATGACCAGATTTGGTGGGATACTTTTTTTTTCTTCCCCCCCCCCCCAACAAGGATTTTTAGATTCCTGATTGATTTCCAATCCACCCAACCCTATTAAGGACAATGGTAAAGTCAGCTGTTGGACATGAGAATTATTTTATGTCATGCTATGGGGGCCCCGACCGTTAAGTTAGAATGGTACACGAGGTGCAAGTTCAAAATGTGGTTGTGCATCAGCAGTTTATTGTGTCAGTCACTCAATTACCCATGTCAGCTAACAATTTTTAGTTTGGTAAATTATTCTAGCCAGTTATTAAAACTTGTACTAATCATAGCACGTGTTCGGTTGATATTTGGCCATCACAACAACTCCTCCACCACTATCTCTCCCAAGCAAGGCTCCTATTAAAATAATGATGCTCTATGAGATGAGGAATCAGTATCCTTGTTTGGAAAACAATTCAATGAGGCACTTATTTCTGCTGTGAAGGGAGTAAATCCATTTGTATTGGATCTTTTTTTTTATGTATTTTTTTACATCCGAGCATTGCTCGGTTGCGTGAAAGAGGGCAAAGAATGGGCCTCGGAGTGTTTTGCGGCCTCCAAACAAATAAATAAATAATAAACTAAATCAGATCTACCATAAATCCCACCCATACTCAACTGGCCGCCCGTGTGGACCCAGAACGGGGTCAATACGGAGCGCGGACCCAGAACGGGGTCAATATTGAACTCGGTAGAGCTTCGACCCCTGGTATCAAATCAACACAGATGTGTCGATTACCGGAAATTAGCTTTACAACTGCAAAATGTTTTATTCGCCAACGAGGGGTGTGAAGTTTCGGGTCGCATGAATTGTGAGGTGGGGGGGGTTGTTACTATGCCGATAATTGACACCTTTTTGCAACCTAGGAAATTTGTGTGACCGGACCTTCTTAAATAGTACTTGAGTACCCCTGCCATAAATAATCTGACAGTCACACACAGGCCTTTATCAACAATTTTGAAATTCTCTCACCAGTAAAAGGTTTAGCCAGTGTTTCCTTTCAGAAGCAATTTTCTGTAAAAAAAAGAAAAAGAAATTCAAGAAGCATGGTCTAATAATAGCCACTAAACAAAACTGAATTATTCAAATAAATGCTTTTCTGTAATTTAGCTCAATATACCGGTAGGCCAAGTGGTGGTGTTTTAGTGCATCTTGGAGTTACACTTCCTAAAAATTCAGTCAATAATGGACTGGATTTACATACGGGTCTTTCACCAGGTGCTCAAAGGGCTTTTACGTCGCATGCAGCATAAACTCTCCGTTTTCACCACCAATGCGTAGCGCCCACCTGGGTAATATGTAATACCATTTAGAGCCAGAGAACTCAGCAGACATCAGTTGGAGAGAAAGAGATCAAATAGATTGTCAAAGTGTAAAAGGTAAAGTGGCAAAACATAATACAGTGGATAATGTAGCGGTGACCTGGGTGGAGGATGATGCATTCAGTAGAACACGTAGCTACCCTCAGTGCAGCGATGACCCTAACATGGGAATGGATTACATTTGCCAGCTGCTGCCTCTCTCCCTCCCTCCCCTCCTCTCTACAGGGAATCCGAGGGAAGAGAAAGACAACTAGAGGTGGGGGGGCAGAAACAGTGGTAAGATAACAGTACAGCATCCTTGTTCAGTACTCTGACAATTCAGGAGGGTTGGTGTGTTTTCTAGTGCTCTGTCAAGGGCGTGAACTCATTCTCTGGGATTAGATTGATCCTGCTCGGGATTAGTGGACATGTCAGCTCTGGCACCAATCTGACAAAGAATTGGCTTCCCTCAGCTATGTCCTAGAAATGTAGCTCTCTTCACATTTGTGCATTGAATATCATTCCTCACTGTTGTAACATCCCTCTTTACGTTAGATTACTTATGCTTATAAGAACTGAGGTCTGACATACTTTAGTTGAAATACTCTGGGTATGCTGGCATTACAATGGTTGTTCACAGGGCTTCCAAGCACAATTATATGTCCCTAGTGAAACATGCAATTTGAGTATTTCTGTACAAATACAAGGACTGGATTACAGTAGGTTTACAACATTACAACTGTAATAGTGACCTTTTTGTGGTATGAACAAAAACCAAAGGAAACATCTTACTGCATACATGTTACCTTTTTGTAATAGTACTTCAATGTTTGTTCCAACTTTTTTTACTTTTGCAAACTTTAACTCCTCAAAAAGATACAACAACAGAGCTAAAAATTGTCCTGCTTAACAACAAAAGCCAAGGCAAAGAGCTACGGCAAAAGGAAATATCACTTCTGTGGAGATGCATAAATTCCATAGTGGTTTACATTCATTATAAACGTTGTACCATTTGATCTAACTCAGTAAACTTCAAATGTATCCCTTCTAGCAATAACAAGGACTAAATGCAACAATTTACGACCGTTACATAACAGTTCTGTAAAGGGTGTAGGGACAGGAGGCTGGTGATAAACTGATCGACTCCCTTCCTTAAAGATAAACGGCATCAATATTTCTTACTTTAGCAACATTCACTTGGCAGACATATTCCCCTCCAAGCAGACAAATGACCTAGCAAAAACATTATTGTCTGCAGTGTGGGTATATGGGTCAACATAACCACACTGACATAATCAGTGCTGAACTCCTTCATTATTGTAAAATGATGGGTTGAACATACCCCATATTTCTTTGTGGAATAACAAATTCATTTTTTTATATCCTGTTTCTAAGATTTCAAAGATCACGCACTACAGGTTGGAAATGCCAGGATATCTTAGTGACACAACAATGACATTGAGAGTGGCACATCTCTTAGTGTAATCACATGATACAACATATCTTCAAGACATAAGGAAAAACAAGTGTCTTCTCGGGGCGTGATTCCAGAATGGTCGATGCGAAGACTTCTGCTGTCCGTGATGATGCTGTTTTGGCTGTTCTGAGGGCAAAGGGGTGTGCAACTCAATATTAGGAAGGTGTCCTTGTTTTGTACACAGTGTATATTATGTTCCTTAGTGCATTTCTCTTCACGTTTCTATTCGACCAAGCATTCACATATTATTCACTCTGCTATTTTTCCCCATCAACAAAACAACAGATGTAGATACAAGCAAATAACTCCCTCTGCTGTCTGTTTTTGGAACAACATTTCCAGATATTGAAAGACACAGCAACTCCTGCCCAGATTGTCTGTGCCTCTTTCAGGCCTTTCCAAAGGTTGGTGACTGTTGGATACTGAAGGTCATCCACTTCATAAAGTACTCAAAAGTGGCATGCACAGGGAGCCACAACTTTAACGCACATGTGTTGGCCTCTGGGAAGATCCTTTTTTGTTCCTGCAGCACTTTAGTGTAGGAACTCAATGGTTGGCTTGTCATCAAAACCAAATGGTGGGATCTTTGATGCCCCAGTGGCAAAAACCAGTACATCTTCAAGAGTTAGAGGGATAGTTTCTCTCCAGATTTGTGTTTTAATTAAATATACATAATCCCTACCTGGTACTCTGGCCTCACTCAAACCTTGACTGCTCAATGGGACCAGAATAATAATCATAGGCGTGTCATACACCAGCTATCGTGAAGCCCTCGAAACCCAATCATGTCCCTTGTGAGCGAAGTTCCTGCGTAGCTCCCAGTTTGTAGACTGGCTTCTTCCAACCAGCCAAGGTATCTGGACAGGCTGCTATCACTAAACAAATCAATGCACACACCATTTACCACAGGGGCTTAAGCCTTACAGGTGGCTGAGCGTTGGGCCAGTAACAGAAAGGTTGTCGGTTCAATTCCCTGAGCCGACAAGGTGGAAAATCAAATTGGTGCCCTTGAGCAAAGCAGTTAAACCTAATTGCTCCTGTAAATCGCTCTGGATAAGAGCGTCTGCTAAATGACAAGAATGTAAGGTTAATGTCTACCCAAGTACTATTGCATTTTCCAAACTTTGTTGTTTTGTATATATTACTTATTTTAAACTACATTATATTAAGAGATTCTCTGTCAGATTTGCATACTTCTTTTGCCTGTAGTTCTGAAAGTAGCGCCCAAGAGCCTAAATGAGTCCCCGAAAATGGCGTATTACGCCATATCTGTGCAGATATGTGCAGGACGTCATTGCTCTGGTGTGTGTGCATCTTGCTAACTGTCACTCAAATGGCGTGGGGCTGAAGCCCATTGGAAGGAACTTGAATTGCTAGGGGCCTGGCCCACGATGGGAAAATGTACTGAAAATTGCGCTGCACATCTTTCAGAAAGTAGTTCCTTTAAAACTTGGGATTTTTTGGCAAACTGAGGTAAAACAGTCATTATGCGCATAGATTATGCATGTATGAACTACACATTTGCACATCCAACCCAAAGCGGGAGTTTAAAAAAAATACTTACGTAGTTGCCAAACTCCCATAGAATCTCTTTACAAGATTTGTGCTAGTGTAGAATTTTACTATTTCGCTATTATCTATGATTGTAAATTGGCGTAGAATTATGTCTGACAGCGAACTTGCCAATTAAACCTACTACTACTACTACTACTACTACTACTACTACTACTACTACTTCTACTTCTACTACTTCTAGGTAAACTCACCTTCGACATCGATCAGCCAGTCCTTCCAGAAGCCCACCACTAACTCCTCTTCGTTCCTCATTGCGGCGGTGCTGGACTGTAACGTATCGAGGACACCAAGGGTCATTAGACCCTCTTTAAACCTTTTTTAAAAGAGCAAATGTGATCATTAGCATAGATGACAAACAAATTACAGAATGCAATTCTCCACAAATACCTGAGACTACACTATGATCCACCACTGAGCCATTTAGTCCGTTTGAACTGTGATTGAGAAGTACAATTAGGAATTTGATATTCAAAATGTGATTCTAAATGGAACTTAGTCACCTCAACCATATTGCATTGTTAACAAAGCAGAATCACTGTTAAGTGTGACATTTTACAATACAAGGACAGCCACTTGCTATCCAAAATCAACAGAATACAAACATTGCTGCCTCGTCACTGCTTGGGCTATGTTGATATGAAACTGACGCTAAGCTTGAAGGTGCCGCTTCTGGGCTTGGTATCTGTCACACAATGCATCACCAATAGAGTTAGAGGCTGCCAATGAAGAGCATGTTTTAGTACAACACTTCAAACAGCAGTGTGCACCGTCATACATACCCATATAGATTGCACGCAACTCCTCATCATCCACCTCTGCCAGTGTGCACGGTGGGGTCAGTTCTTCTGATAACTGGCAGAAGAGTTGATCGGAGAAGGCGCATGGCCCCACCCCTAAAAAAATAAAGGAGAGATGCACACGCTAGGAGCTCAGATGCAAAAATATTTATGTTCAACATTTTGACAGACAAGCTGTCTTCATCAGGGTATAAATGAACATAAATGATGACCATACCTATGGAGTCAAGTGCCAGGCTTTTCTGGTCCTCTGGTCCAACATAAAAAATGGATTCAGAATGGCTTTAATAAGAAGCCTGACAAATTTACGGGACGGCCCACCAGCCTCCATTGCTCCTTCACCCTTTCCACACGTGTCTACAAGAATAACATTTAGCTTCCTGCAGGGGTCGAATGTGCGCCAGTTGAAAGTCCGTTTAGCACTTTCCAGCACCATTGCCCTGACCACATTGACAACATTGCCGACAGGTGCCTCTTTGTTGAAATCTACTTTTTACCTCAGGGCCATCAGCAAATCCTTCAGGTCTGGTCTGAAACAAAAGCATCACTGTTCTGTCAACAAGATGACTCGTTTTGTATATTGATAAAGTTACAATCCTTAATCGTAACGTTAAATAACTCCAATCCCATCATACTAAATTTCTCAAAACCCAAGTTTTGGTACTATCACTCAAATCCATTTACGTAGCTCTGGATGCAAGGACTAACTGACTGCTGAATGCTATTTCTCAACTTGCGAAATAGGGCACAAAAATACATGCAACACCATAAGTGTGATTTATCATCTGACTAACCTAGTATTGTATTTAAATGTAACAAAAATTCCCCCAAAACATACTCTTCCTCAGGGGGAGAGGGCCTGCGTGCTGGAGAGGGCCTGCTGGCAGGGGGAGAGGGCCTGCGTGCTGGAGAGGGCCTGCTGGCAGGTGGATGGCGACTGGGTGCTGGAGGAGAGGGCCTACAGGCAGGGGGAGAGTGACTGCACGTTGCGTGAGATATGCTGCGGGCTGTAGAGTGTCTGTGGGATGGAGCTGACATAGTAGATGCACTAATTTCATGAAACACATAAGACAACAGTACAGGTTTGTGTTAATAACATGACTGTTTATGACCTCTGGATGGAAAACACATGATGGAAAGTGTCATTCACTCACCTCTACTTCCCCCCCTGACCACAACACATATATAGTGCAGGCTTGGGTCAGTCCATTTCAAGCTATGCTCCCCTCCTTCGTGCTCCTCAAGGTTGCTTAAAAATTGGCACTGGAGGGAGAACATCTTGCTGGCCATTTCCTTAGTCCCGGCAAAAGCACTCAAAATGAGTGGGACACTAATCCCGACGCTTATAAGAAATCACGCTAAGCCCTCCGACAAAACATCAGACAGGCATAGTGTCAATACAGGACTAAAATCAAATCCTACTACACCAGCTCTGATGCTCATCGGATGTGGCAGGGTTTGCAAACTACCACAGATTACAAATGGAAACCCATCCGCAAGCTGCCCTGTGATCAGAGCCTACCAGACAAGCTATGCTTAATTTGAGGCAAGCAACACTGTGTGATCACTCACTTCGTAGCCGATGTGAGTAAGACCTTTAAACAGGTTAACCTTCACAAGGCCGAATGCCAGCCAGATTACCAGGATGTGTACTCAGAGCATGTGCTGACCAGCTGGCAAGTGTTTTCATTTTCAACCTCTCCCAGTCTGTAATACCTACATGTTTCAAGCAGACCACCATAGAACACCAAGGTTACCTGTCAAAATGACTATCACCCTGTAGCACTCACATCTCTAGCCATGAAATGCTTGAAAGGCTGGTCATGGCTTACATCAACACCATCATCCCAGACACCCTGGACCCACTCCAATTCGCATACTGACCCAACAGATCCACAGATGACACAATCTCTATTGCACTCCACACTGCTCTCCCACATGGACAAGAGGAAAACTTATGTGGAAATGCTGTTCATTGACTACAGCTCAGCATTCAACACCATAGTGCCCTCCAAGCTCATCACTAAGCTAAGGATCCTGGGACTGAAAACCTTCCTCTGCAACTGGATCCTGGACTTCCAGTTGGGCCGCCCCCAGGTGGTGAGGGCAGGCAACAACACACCCAGCACGCTGACCCTCAACACATGTGTGCTTAGTCCCCTCGTGTACTCCCTGTTCCCCCTCAATTGCGTGGCCCTGCACGACTCCAACACCATTATTAAGTTTGCAGACGACACGACGGTGGTAGGCCTGATCACTGACGATGATGAAACACCCTATAGGGAGGAGGTCAAGACTGCCAGGACAACGACCTCACCCTCAACATCAGCAAGACAAAGGAGCTGATCGTGGACTACAGAAAACGGAAGGCCGCTCCATCGAACACAACACTTGGCATGGCAACTGCTTGGCATCTGACACAAGGCACTACAGAGGGTAGTGCATACGGCTCCCTGCCATCCAGGACCTCTATACAAGGTGGTGTCAGATGAAGGTCTGAGTCAGGTTTGTAGGCCTCCTTTCTCGCACACGCTTTTTCAGTTCTGCCCACACATTTTCTATGGGATTGAGGTCAGGGCTTTGTGATGGCTACTCCAATACCTTGACTTTGTTGTCCTTAAGCCATTTTGCCACAACTTGTACAACGTATGCTTGGGGTCATTGTTCATTTGGAAGACCCATTTGCGACCAAGCTTTAACTTCCTGACTGACGTCTTGAGATGTTGCTTCAATACTTCAACATAATTTTCCTGCCTCATGATGTCATCTATTTTGTGAAGTGCACCAGTCCCTCCTACAGCAAAGCACCCCCTCAACATGATGCTGCCACCCCCATGCGGTTGGGATGATGTTCTTTGGCTTGCAAGCCTCCCCCTTTTTCCTCCAAACGTAATGATGGTCATTATGGCAAAACAGTTCTATTTGTTCCATCAGACCAGAGGACATTTCTCAAAAAAGTATGATCTTTCTCCCCATGTGCAGTTGCAAACCGTAGTCTGGCTTCTTATGTCGGTTTTGGAGCAGTGGCTTCTTCCTTGCTGAGCGGCCTTTCAGTTTATGTCGATATAGGACTTGGTTTACTGTGGATATAGATACTTTTGTATCCGTTTCCTCCAGCATCTTCACAAGGTCCTTTGCTGTTGTTCTGGGATTGATTTGCACTTTTTGCACCAAAGTACGTTCATCTCTAGGAGACAGAACTCGTCTCCTTCCTGAGCGGTATGATGGCTGTGTGGTCCCATGGTGTTTATACTTGCATGTGGTACCTTCTGGCGTTTGGAAATTGCTCCCAAGGATGAACCAGTCTACAATTGTTTTTCTGAGGTCTTGGCTGATTTTGTTTGATTTCCCCATGATGTCAAGCAAAGGGGCACTGAGTTTGAAGTAGGCCTTGAAATACATCCACAGGTACACCTCCAATTGACTCAAATTATGTCAATTAGCCTATCAGAAGCTTCTAAAGACATTAATTAATTTTCTGGAATTTTCCAAGCTGTTTAAAGGCACAGTCAACTTAGTGTATGTAAACTTCTGACCCACTGGAATTGTGATACAGTGAATTATAAGTGAAATAATCTGTCTGTAAACAATTGGTAGAAAAATGACTTATGTCATGCACAAAGTAGATGTCATAACCGACTTGCCAAAACTATAGTTTGTTAACAAGGAATTTGTGGTGTGTTTGAAAAACAAGTTTTAATGACTCCAACCTAAGTGTATGAACACTTCCAACTTAAACTGTATCTACCTCAATTTCACATCAATGTGCATACAGCCAAGTTATTATTACCCATTCTGTATTTATTGTTACTTTTATCATTCCTTTTTTAAATGTTCCATTATCTCCTTTATTTGATTTATCTCTGCATTGTTGAGAAGGGCCAGCACGTAAGCATTTCACTGTTAGTCAGCACCTGTTGTTTATGAAGTATGTTACGAGAGACCCCCTCATAATCTGAACACAACTCTACTGAACACAACTCTACTGGCCTCCCAGGCCCATGTTGGCCAGGGTTAAGCACATCAATTAGATTGTAGATTAGTAATATTACATTGTTTTGTATTACACCATCTAAACTTATTTCTCGGATCCCTTGGCAAAAATGTGTTTGATCTGTAATCAGTAATATTCCTTCAAAGAAATGACGTACAAAAAACAAGGTATACTATATATTTTGAGATCTGGCTTCAGACCCCCTGCAGTACCTCACACCCTAATTTGAGAACCCCGGGTCTATAGAAACATGGTCTCTTGTTAGGTTAAGTTATGCTACTACATTTACCATCACACGGACGTAGAGCGTGGACCTATTCAGCTGCTGGCTGTCTCTGATCGCCTGTGGGCACATCTGTGGTAATGTCAGGGCATACACCCTGTGATGGCAATCTGCCTGACAAAGCTCGAACGGCTTGCCCTGTATTTGTGGAAATGTTTCTCTTTATATTTTTTTATAGAATCCTCTTCCCCCAAGTTGCACGGTAAAACAACCATGTCACGTACTCCAAAGGAATCTGAAAGTTTAGAAATACAGATGAATCACAACAAATAAGGAAATGACATAAGGAAACTATATAATAAGGTAAAACATGTGGAGTAAAGAATTTGCAAAGTAAGCATGGAATGAATTAAAAGGGATCTGTGAAAGAAAGGTTGTGATTGTACATGGCACACACATGACAGTCCAAATTTAGTGGCAAGCCACCCTCTGGGACTGTAGCTGAAATATTCTGTTGTCATATTAATCACATTTTCATTCCGTTTCTTTGCTTTGTTTGAAACTCTACATAGTTTTAAAATCATCCATACAACTGAACCTGGCCATTTGATAATTTTGAGAATAGATTTGCTATTACAGAATGTGTTTGTATGTACAGATCGGTAAACAGTCCAATAAAAAAATATTTACCCACTTTTGAAGGACAGATCCTTACAAGCGCTAGAAATATGATATCAATGTGACGTCAATTGTATGAGTAGCCTCATAATGCCAAAAATCTAACTTTTCAGAAATGTTGTAAAAGTGTATTAACTAGTGGAATATCTGACAATTGTATAAAAAATATATATAAATATGTGGAGTGGGTATGACCTTTATTATGGTCAACCAGTAAGAGGCAGAAATGAATTGATTAAAAAAATAGGTTTTCCTGGGAGAACATTGTCGCACGAGGACAGAAGGCATGTTCTGTGTTGTTTTAAGGGAAAGTTACCTTTTCTTGATGACCCCCTCTGCACATTGGACTCTATGATTCCAATACAGAAAGTTGTGGTGCGTGGGAGAGTCGCCCTTGGCCTTGCTCTCCTCCTCCTTGTTGGCCCAGTTTTGGAGGCCTCATTCCTGAACTTTCTTAGTCTTGTAAGGAAGGGAGTCGAGTTATCGTCAGAGCATTACAAAAAATACTTATTCAGATGACAATGCCATACTAGTCTTTGCTGTGACTCCACATGAGTTAAGTGGTTTTGGCTAACTACAATAAGGGTTAACGAGAATTTAGACTGGCAGCTGCTTGGATTTGTAAAGACACTACTTTGAGTTATATTTTAAATCTATTGTATTTGAACTGTTATTTGCTTTCAGTTGTACTGTATATTGTTAATAACTGAATAAATGACTGGGTGCATGTGATGTATGACCTAATATAATGATTTTCCCAGGGGATGGTAATGTATGTTACGTTGTTTCACTGTATTTACATAGGACTGCAGCAACATAGAACACATGTAATATTTTTTTCGGAATTGCAAGCAGTTTGTCTGCAAGACATTGTGTGATATTCTAGAATATGGTTAAACCCGCATTCCAGACGGTGTCTTTTCCACAAGTTACCACCGGCTAAATCCACAACGTTAAAATGCCTATTTACTCTGTTCCATCTGATATCCACTATAAAAAGCATCTAGACATTATTTATTTTCGATTAACATTTAGTTTTCAACAGCGGAGATTTGTATAAACCTGTCTGTCTCTCTGACATTTTCAACATTGTTTCGATATTCAAATTCGATCTTCAGCTGTACCATAGTTATGAACGTGTCAGGAGTCGGGACAAGACAGACGGGCAGCGTTTCTCAGCCAGTCGAAATCATGAATCAGCTGGCATCATTGAAAAAAGGTCAAACGAAAGGAAGTGCAGCTAGTTTGCAGTCTTCCAGCTTCAGTTTGAAGTGATTGTGTTAGTGTGTTGTTGACTAGCTTCTCTGAACAACAGTGTCCTGACAAGTGAGCACATTTTCTATGCCAGGTGAAATCACGCCTCATTAGGTCATTGTTATGGATGTATCCAAATAAATGTCACTAGAAAACAACTTAAACAAATGCAAATGCGGCTACTTGTTATTCTGACTGTAAGCAAGGGACATGAACGTTGCTGTCACGGATCCCTCTGGAACTTTCATTGCGCACACCTGGCCCCTATTCCCACTGATTGTATTTGTATATATGTGCCCTTGGTTCACCATGGTGCTGTCGATGTATTGTTACTATGTCCTTTAGTGCGTGTGAGTACCTGTGCTGTGTGCCCTTGTGGATTGCGCAGATGATTACGGGTCTCATCCCCTGTGATAATCATTGTGCGCTAGTGTTATTTATTCAAGGTTCTCCTCGCTCTTTTGTTTGGATTTCAACCCTGTGTTTTTGTGTTTGTTTGGTCTATGTCCCCGTGCTTTTACACGGCACGCCGTAATTTTGGGCGTAATAAAAATAAAATATATACGGTTTTCCTGCGCCTGTCTCCCGAATCATTTATACCAGTGTGACAGTTGCCAGCCATTATTGCAAAGGAACATTTCAAATGAACAACTGGGTCGCGTCCAATGATACAGAACAAAACGACTGAACAACTGGATCGTATCTGGCAACCGAACCGATAGAACGAATGACCAGCCGGCTTGGGTAGCAACCCTAGATTTGTGTCGGGACTATATCTTGTGGAAGGATGAAATAGTATGAATAAATACACGAAAATAAAGTTTTACAGGAAATATGTCAATCATTATTTGAAAATGTTGGTAACCCATTGTATAAAAGTGATAATGCCCTCGAAGACAGTGCTTGGAGGATATCTTGACACGGTTTTCTGGCCCTCGACTTCTTCTCAGGCCTAACAACCCCCATGCCAATACATCTTTCCCGGGCTAACAACACCCATGCCAATACATTATCCAAACACCGGCTTCTCGGGCATTACCACTTAATTGTCTTCTGCCTGCTGATTAGATAAGTATGGTCAAAAATCCAGTGCCACCTGTAATAACATATTAACACATGTAATAAAGCATTCACTGACTGTTGTCTGCCTGTGGCCTAACCATGCAATCATAGCCTGCACTAATAAATGCTCTCTGTCTCATAACCTCCCCTCCCCCTGTTCCCAGCAGATACTAACTACACTGGCATCCCCCACACAGGTGGCTGGCTACGATAACACACACACTGAAACTCTCTAAACACACACACCAGCACAGAGAACAAAGAACTCAGTTCTGCAGCAATGAAGAAGGGACAGCGGGACCAGACCCTGCCCTGCTGTTCCACGCCAACCAGTCCGAAGCAAGAACAAAGACGATTCTACCTACGTCATTCTATGTACAAATTCTCATGCACGACATGTTTCGGGGCGCGTTCCCGCTGTCTCTCTCTGAGTCAAGTGTGAACGAGCCCGTGCACGCTAGAGCAATACTTTTCACTGTTAATAAACAGCCTTACTCTATACTTTACTCCACCGTGTCCTGGTTCATGACCCAGTCAATTCCTCCAATTCTTATCATCAACACACCCCCCCTGAATATATAATTTTCATAGTGATGGCACTCTGTGTAAGAGCTGTTGAAGATTTAAAGCAACAACAAAACATCAAAATATATATAACAAAAAAGAAAGCTGTGGATTTTTGTCCATCCTCCACTAATTCAGAGTATAGTGTCTTCATAGTCATGGCACGCTTTGCGTAAGAGCTATTGAAGATTGAAAACAGAATATCCACCAAATATCCAATATAAAAGTAATATTACCTTGCTATTGTTAGCCAACTTGAGCTAGCTACCAAGCTAGCATACAAACTCGGTAGCAACGAGTAGATCAGGGTTCCTCAACTCGCGCCAGCGGGTGACTTTATTTGCCTCACACCCCATGTTTTCTGAGAAAAACCCTCCCACTAGTAAATCTGATTTTATTTGAGGAAATCTGTTCCAAAGTATTCCCACGTATAATAGAGAGAGATATGTGACTATATGTCTTTGGGCTTCTTGCAGTCAATTTGCAGTCGACAAATGATTTGTAATAATGTTCCGGCCCCTTGAAAATCCATCAAATCAACATCCATACCCACAGCTTAATCTAGTTGATGATCCCTGGAGTAGATCCTCCATATGAGGTCAAGACCTTTAAACAGGTCAACATTCACAAGACCGCGGGGCCAGACGAGGCGTATTACCAGGACGTGTACTCAGAGTATGCAAGGACCAACTGGCAAGTGTCTTCACTGACATTTTCAACCTCTCCCTGACCGAGTCTGTAATACCAACATGTTTCAAGCAGACCACCATAGTCCCTGTGCCCAAGAAAGCAAAGAACCTGCCAAAATGACTACCGCCCCATAGCACTCATGTTGGTAGCCATGAAGGGCTTTAAAAGGCTGGTCATGGCTCACATCAACACCATCATCCTGGAAACCCTAGACCCACTCCAATTTGCATACCGCCCCAACAGATCCACAGATGACGCAATTTCAAGCACACTCTATACTGCCCTTTCCCACCTGGACAAAATGAACACCTATGTGAGAGTGACTTCAGCTCAGCTTTCAACACCATAATGCCCACTAAGCTCATCACTAAGCTAATGACCCTGGGACTAAACACCTCCCTCTGCAACTGGATCCTGAAATTCCTGACGGGCCGCCCATGACTACAATGCTTCACAGAGTTGTGTCAAGGTGGCTGGATGTCCTTTCGGTGGTGGACCATTCTTGATACACACAGGAAACTGTTGAGCTTGAAAAACCCAGCAGCACTGCAGTTCTTGAAACAAACCTGTGCGCCTGGCACCTACTGTCATACCCCGTTGAAAGGCACTTAAATCTTTTGTCTTGCACATTTACCCTCTGAATGGCACATTATACACAATCCTTGTCTCAGTTGGCTCAAGGCTCAAAAAAACTTCTTTAACCCGTCTCATCCCCGTCATCTACACTGATTGAAGTGGATTTAACAAGTGACATTAATAAAGCATCATTGCTTTAACCTGGTCAGTCTGTCATGGAAAGAGCAGGTTTCTTAATGTTTTGTACACTCAGTGTACAGTGGGGAGTTTTGGTATTTATTACGATCCCCATTGTAGTCTTTCGACGACCTGGGCCAATGTTTCATTGCAGACAAGGAAATAGTGTGTGACTTATTATATCGTACCTTGTGTTGATGTTCTATTCAAACCAAACTGAGCATGGAGAACATCATTGGTATGTTATGGTGAGTGATCTTACTTGAAACATCTTCCCATACAAAATCGGAATCATTCTCTTTACATCTTATATAAGTTCATACATTGAATGTTATGTATTGCTAATAAATATGTGTATTTCTCTGTACATTATGCAAAGGAGAGATCCTCCTCCGTAGGCAATAAAATAGGGGTCATATTCCATTGGAAATAGTACATGCATGGTGAAAATGTTCTCTTTCTCTCAGTGGTATTATACCTCATCTTGCTGAAAGTACTCTAATGATTTTTACCTTGGCACACAGCATTTCCCATTTCCACCATATACTCAAATACGAAGATCTGAGGCCATATATGTTAAGATTCTTAGAGTAGGATTGCTGATCTAGGATCAGATCCCTCCTGTTCATAGTAGTCTTATTCATTATGATCTAAAAGGCTAAACTGATCCTACTCTGAAAAGTTTGATACAGAGCCCCTGAGCTGATCGAAGCAGAAGCTGGAGAAGCAACGACCTGCTCTATTGGTGAGGGGGTGTGGCCTATAGTCACACCCCGATTATGACCCTGAGTGGAACCATGTATAACAAAGTCAAATGGTCTGAAAAAGTCACTGCTTTCTTCTAATGAGTCTTGACAAAAAGGCCACCATCTGTCTTCCTGTTGCAGTTCAACTTATCAAATCAAACAGTTTAAACAGGAGAAAATTAACCATGGTGCCAGAAACTACCAATTACTAGTAGATGGAGCCACCTGAAAATGTACCTACAATAACATAATAAATTGTCAATGTAGACAGACTACAAACAAATACAGAGAATTGTAAAATAAAATAAAATGCCACAAAGGGTTAAAGCTATACTCAGCAAGTTGACATCATCATACAAAATGGGGAAACTTCCTACTTACAGACAACGGTCGTGTTCCTTATACCCAGACGTTTCTGACACATGCCAGACCTTACAACCCCTGGATAGGCATTACGTATCAGCCAACCACATTATGTTATCGCAATTTGGTGCCCGACGGCACAGTCGACGACGTGGTACGCAAACATTGGTTGATGCATGCAACGTCAGAGCAGGGGAACGTGACCAACATCATCAAGAGAATACAAATCTGCCAAGAATGAAATGATTGGCTATTCCCAATGTGGGCGTGCTACAAGAGAGGATGCAAATTGTTACATAGGTTTAATAACTGTATTCTTGGCAGATTTGAATTCTGTTGTTGCCATTGTCTAATGTTGTTCTATTGATGATGTCATCTTGCTAAGTGTACCTTTAAGAGTTTAGCAGTGTGCACCACCATCAGGCACATACGGTGTAGAGACTTAAGGGTTTTCTTCAACAGATTTCTTCAACTTAGCATTCACTCAGGATTTTGGTGTAAGGGAGCATCTATGGTGAGGATCAGCATTCTACAATATCCCTATAATATTATCTTAAGGATATTATCTGTATTAGGCTATATGGATAATATCTCAAGAATCAAACTTTATCTGAGACACAGAATCATGCGCTGCAATGAGGAAGGAAATGGAGTAGCTAGTGAAGGGGTAGCAAAGGATTCTCTATCCTTCATTCTGATCCTTGACCATACCAAAGCAGAGCTGAAATGACTGACAATAATATCTTTCATTACTTGGTCCACTCAAACAAGTAAGTTGACCAAAGTTCAGCTACGTACTGAAAGATTTTGAACTGGATGTCAAATAAATGAGCACGTTTATGTTTACTTCATTAGTTCAACATTTGTGCTAACTAAGGATATTCGCTAACAAAATAAGATCCTGAAGAAAACGTCTACATTGAAAGACAAACAATGCATGTTTGCTAAATAAATATTTGCTCAAAAAAAGCTTTAACGCTTGCTAATCAAGCAAATGTGCTGACAAAACCATGTTGGAAAAAACTAGCTTGTAAATATTCATTGTTTATGAACAGAACATGCTTACAAAACATGTTCCTAACAAAGAGTATTTGTGAAAAATGTTTTGCTAAAAACAAGGAGATGAAGATGACTTCACATGCCCAGTTCTGATTGCTGCCACCTGACGAATATGTTGGTATTTCAAGGTTTATGTAGACATCTGGAATCTTATTTGCCGATAAGTAGAGTTGTAACCTTAAACTCGTACATCAAATCTGAAAAGGAAAAGCGGGGAAAAAATCTGGCTGCTGTTTCCGAAGCCCAATCACTACTAGAGTGCACAAAACAAGACAGTTTCATTCCCAGATCGGACGATAATTAAGATGATGCCTCGATCGCCCCCCGTGGCTAGTTCTGAGAAGTGATTCTGCTGCCGGTACCCTGAGTCACACACTAAGAGGTTGAGTCTATATTGTCTTTTCTACAGCCTCTGTTCCATGGCCTTGTCCATCAACCTACTCCACTCTCCCTCTCACCGATTCCTTTCTTCATTCTTCAACTTGGAAGGTCTGAGAGCATTGACAGAGACAGAGAGTTAAGTAGGGCGAGTCTGGCCTGTTCAGTAGCCTACAGTCTGTGGTCAACATGCCGGAGTCAGGAGGGAAAAGGTGGTGCCCAAGATGGGAGCATGTTAGTCTGCCTTTACCCACCCCACCAGAGAAGAGGGTATGGGTCAGGATATCACCTTCCCTTTCTCTCTTCCCACTCCATCTCTATCGCTCACTGCTGCGCCTCTTCGGCCTCAGGCTGGGTCTGGGCCTCAGGTTGGGCCTCCGGCTGGGCCTGCTCCTGAGCAGGCCTGGCTGGGGGAGGAGGGGGAGGAGGGGGCATTGCCTGGTGTTGTCTCTGGCGGTAGGCGATGACGGTGCCTAGCAGCAGGGCGATTACCATCATTAGGTAGAGGTCCCACTCAGGGCCCAGGAGCTGGTCCAGGTCCACCTGACTGACCACCTCACTCATCTGGTGGAGGGGGGAGAGAGATGATACAGGGTGGGAGGGGAGAAAGAGAGAGGGTCGGTCGGAGGGATCAAAAAGAGAGAGAGAGCATTGACTACATTGAAAAAACATAGTACAATCCCATGAATCCTGTACAAATGTAATAAATTAAGTTAGCCTCAAACATTGAGCCTGGCCCCCATGAGTTGAAATGGAAACGACCAGGGAAATGAAACTCCCAGAGGCACCGGTTCCAGGAAGTGCTCTGTACTGTACACTCACGTTGAGGTCGTGCAGGTATTGCAGGGTGTAGACCAGACCCAGTTTACACAGAGCCAGGAAGACGGGCACCTGAGCTTCAGGACTAGCCTCAGCAGCCATGTCGTAGAAACGCTTGGCCAGGTGGATATCCTACAGGAGGGGGGAAAGTAAGGGGTTAGACTTATAGGGTTGCATGTGTGTATGAATGAGTTTGTTTATGTGCGTGTGCCCACCTGTTTGATGCCCAGGCCTTTCTCGTGCATGTAGCCCAAGTTGAACATGGCCTGAGCACTGTGCTGCTGTTCCGAGGCCAGCCTAGAGTGGATGACAGCGGTCTCGTAGTCCATGTCAGTACCCGTACTTGTAGAAATGGTACTCCCCCAGCTTTATCCTAGACACTGTATAACCTGGGCCCAGTTTTTCAAACCAAATGTCATGGGATCATATAACATGATCTTTGTTGTAGCATATGATGGGATATGTTGGAAAATGTGTAGAATTGCATGAAATTTGCTTTAAAACTGCAAAAATGTCTCTGTGCCCCATGGCAAAATTAGTAGAATTCCATGACATTTGTTAAAAAATTCCCAAATTGTCTCTCCGCCCAATGGCAAAATGTGTAGAAAGCAAGCTTTCTGCAGTTTTCTTTTGCAGTTTAATTTTCTTTAAACCCCATGGCAAAAATGTGTAGAATTGCAGGAAATATAAAAAAAATACAAATGTATCCACTTGGTGGGGGGGCCTCGCAACCAAATTGCGCTAAGGGCCCCCAAAAGACTAAAGCCGGACCTGTCTATAATAATGGCTAATTGGCTGTGTGGAGGTCAGTTCCCTTGTGCTACTAGCTCTATGACCGATCCTTTATGCTTTCTGTATAACTGGGCCCGGACTTTGTCACTCAGCTGTTTTGGGTGGGGGAGATAAGGTTGGCCTCATATAATGGCCGTGCCCTCTGGCCGTGCATCACATTGTGCTGTCCCCACACACCACACGCCACTATGGGGTGGCTTTTGATTGCCGTGGCAACCTGTGCGCTAGTCTCCTCTGCCAAAGGTAAGTGCTGGAACCAGCAGGAGAACAGCATGCACAGAGTCCCTATCTGTGCATATTTCACATTTTACACACACACACACACACACACACACACACACACACACACACACACACACACACACACACACACACACACACACAACACACACACACACATTCCACACACATTCCACACACTTGTCAGTTACTGTGGCCACATTGTTGGGGCGAGCAGTTTTTTCTGAAAGAGGGGCCTGGCTTGGGTAGGTCGATGTTGGTTTAGATAATGGAGGACCTGTTTAAAAAGGAACATCAGGGATTTTTGGTTTCAAAAGTTAGACATATAAAAGTTTGGCAGCCCGCAGCAGTGATGATGAAGACTACAGAAGTAGATCGTAATCACAACAGAAAAAATATGCTTTCCTCATAACCTGACTTCAGTTTCTCTTGGTCTTTGTATTGGCTGGGTTATGTAAGCACCAGGACAAACTCAGCAGGCAAAACTGGTTGTAATGACATCATAATGATGTCATTTCAACCAGTTTCTGGTTGTTGTAATGACATCATTCCAACCAGTTTTGCCTGCTGGGAAGACACCCCTTCATGGATACTGTCTCCTTCTAAGGCAACAAGTGGTGGTGGCAGTATGAGGAAGGCATACGACACTACAGCCAGGAGGCTCTCCACAAGGTACTGTCCCATTTGACGCTTTTATCATCTTGGTGTAGGATTGGTCTAGGGTGAAGTTGCCCCTAGACGCTGATGTTGGAGCAGTTGTACATTTACATAACTAATGGTTAAGGTTATGATTGGGGGAGGGGAAGCTGATCCTAGATTTGTACCTAGGGGAAACTTCTCCCCAGAGCTTTTATTTTCAGTATGCGCCTTCGGTAACCTTTGGTAATGTAAAGGCCTTCATAACATTTGATTGAATGGTTATTTAGTGCTTATAAGTGTGTTATGTCATCTCACATCAAGGAGACCTATGCTAGATATTGATCTATAGTATGTTAATTAAGCATTTGTTACCTGACTTGAATTACCTGAAGATACTTCATTGGTCTTTGTGTACATCACTTACACATTGGTATGTGTAGTTGTACATCATGCTACAGTTAAAGGGATAGTTCACCCAAATTGCAAAATGACATATTGGTTTCCTTTCCCTGTAAGCGGTCTATGGACAAGGTATGACAGCAATCCATTCTTTGGTTTGTTTCCTTGGCACTGTTTCCACATGCTTACATTTTAGCATTTGTGCCACAAATCCCATTTAAGTCATTGGAATGATATTAGCGTGATTTGAACATGATGTGTGAAAACTTGAATGGGATTTTGAATGGGACTTGAATGGGATTTTTGCCACATGCTAAAACATTAGCATTTGGTAACAGTGCCAGCCACTGCCAGGGAAACTACACCAATGCATGGATTGCTGTAATAACTTGTACATAGACTGCTTACAGGTTAGGAAAACCAATTTTGTAATTTGGGTGAACTATCTCTTTAATGACATGACTGACTGATTCTGCTATGACTACATGACCTTGGTTGTTTGTTATTCAAGTTAATATTCAGTGTCATGTCAGGTTATCTGAATGTTTGTAGATGTTTGTTCGGCATTGATAGCATTTGACACACACACACACACACACACACACACACACACACACACACACACACACACACACACACACACACACACACACACACACACACACACACACACACACACAGTTGTATCTTAGAGGTTGGAACATCTTTCTGGTCTGATGTGGATTCTTGTTCCCTTGCAACTCGTATTGGTACCAGGGGACCATCGTTTCCCCCATTATAATCAGAAATATGTACAGACATATTTACTGCGGTCTAATTTCTATCTGTGTATCTATTCTTTTCTCTCCTTCACTCTCATTCTTTTTTCAGGAGTTTCCAGAGAATACCAGACCGGTGAACTTCACACATTCTCCTTTTCAATGTCCTGACATGAGTCGCTCGCCCACTGTCCCCTCATCAGGTAAGATGGGACCATCCATTAGAGTTGATTTAGAAAGTCAATATGTGAACTGATCCCAGGCCAGTTTTATTCATTGCAAGGCTAGGGTTTTAGGGGCAGATCCTAGACCAGTCCTTAGAGACATCTTCAACTGCCTTCTCTCTGAGTAAATACTGTATGTTAGAGATCATCAACTAGATTTTCTTGAGTGGATGGTCAGGGGCCCGGAACATAATTACAAATAATTTGTAGACTAAATTGATTGCAAAGACGCCCAACAGATATTATATTTGACTAAAATGTAATAATTTCAAACCTTGCTTGCATTTGTATATGATCACGTATAGTGCATTCGGAAAGTATTCAGACCAAATACAGGTGTGCCATGAAGACTCAAGGATGTAATAACTGCCAAAGGTGCTTCAACAAAGTACTGAGTAAAGGATCTGAATACTTAGGTAAATGTGATATTTTATTTTTTGTATTTTTTTTAATACATTTACAAAATGTATAAAAAACAGTTTTTGTTTTGTCATTATGGGGTGTTGTGTGTAGATTGATGAGATGACAAAAACAATTTAATACATTTTAGAATAAGGCTGTAACGTAACAAAATGTGGAAAAATTCAAGGGGTCTGAATACTTTCCGAATGCACTGTATATCTCTCTGCTATGCATGTATACTTGGGAATACTTTGGAACAGATTCCAAAATTTGAATCACTTGGAGGTTATTTGCTGGATTTTTAGTCTTTTGTGTGAAGCAATATTTTAATATATATATTTTATATTATTATTATTGTTTTTGCACAGTAAACTTGGGGGGCCAAATAAAATCATCCACGGGCCGCCAGTTGGGGAACCCTGTTGTATGTTCTCCTTGTGGGAGTTGAACAATTGAATCAATGTTGTTAGTGTAATGGTGTAGGATTCATAACCTCCCTCCCCAGCTGTAAATCCAATCGCTAGCTTGAAATCGAATCACGCTATTGTATCGCTAGCTTTTCTAGTGTAATAAACAAAGACGTGACCGCTTGTCAAGCATGGTCCCCGGTCCAATCCCAGTGAGGGACAAGAAAGGAGGCAAGCACAGTGACACACCTCTTATATTAGCCCTCTACAACCTAACATGATATGTGGACAGTGTAGGAGGCCACCTGGGTCAGCAATGGTGTGCATTATGGCTGGTCATTATAAATCTCTCTCTCTCTCTCAATATCCACCAATGTGTCCTCTCTCTTGACTTTGTCTCTCTTCTTGCTCTTTAGTTGAGTTGGTAAAGGCAGCGGACATTAAAGTCATTGCTGCCCTGGGGGATTCTCTGACGGTGAGTTCAACGTTGAGTTTGTCTAAAACACAAACACTTTACACTCGACTCTTGACCAGAGTTTTTAGGGCTGTGGGTGTTACTTAAAGGGGTACGTGATTGGTACATCCATTTGTGGACTGCAATGAATGATAAATAGCCATTGATTCTTTAAGAATATAATTTACAAATGCTTCATGTTTAACAGTCGTGCCCCATCAAAACCCAAAATATAAGCTCATTTTGCTCCATTGTTTCTAAACAATTAAATTATAAACAAACGTTGTATAGCTTCAAACCATGGTTAAATGTCCAATGCAGACAATTGTATCTCAATATCTAATCATTTCTGGGAACCAATTAAATACCTTACTGTGATGGTTTTGAATGTAATAAAAAAAATAACAAATTAAAATATATATAAGAACATTTTAGCAAAGACCAATTTGTCAAGCAAGAATTTTGTTTGGACTGTCTGGGAAGGTCTGAGTGGGGAAGGGAAAACTGAAAATTAGCTGTTATTGGCAGATGTTTGGAAAAACTCCATCTCAACAAAACCATTATTATCTTACACTAGAAGGGCATCATCATCATTTTCACAATTTCACAGTATTATTCCAACCTCACAGTGTGGAAATGTATATGAAATACAGGAAAATCACGTTTTTTGACTGTACTGGGCCTTTAAAACTATAACGTTGATGTCATGGATGGTCAGTCCTCGTGTCCACAGCTCAGTCTATGAATTTAAGAGTTGTTACATTTCTCCATCCCTATCCCTCAGCTGTTTACCAAAAACAAGTGATGGGGTGGCTGCTTTGTTGTTTTTCAAAACCTGTATTTCCCCTTTAAAGCAACTGGTGTGTCACCTTTTCGAAACTAAAACTAGTAAATGCGAAACCATGCCATCTAGCATAATGGAGCAGTTTCACTCAACGCTGCATGGAAATATATGGAAAGTAGTTACTGTAATGAGTTTAACTGAACTGTCTGGACTGGACCAACACAACTAACCAATTCATTTAAAGCTGTTGTGGGCTCAAGACCTCAATGCATTTAAACCATTAAACCACCGCAGGTCAGGGCCATTAGAAATTCTGTTCAGGCCAGTGAGAGAAAAAAAAAGTTAACATTGAACTCAGAATGTTCTAATCGTTCGGGCAGATTGCGTTAATCATAATGGCTGAATTTGCTAATCTTTGGCACGTACAGTGCCTTCGGGAAATAATCCTTGACTCCTTGACTTTTCCAACATTTTTTTTCCACATTTTGTTACGTTACAGCCTTATTCTAAAATGGATTTAATCATTTTCCCCTCCTCAATCTACACACAATAACATAAAATAACGCAAAAACAGGTTTTTAGAAATTGTTGCTAATTTATGAAAAAATACAATATCACATTTACATAAGTATTCAGACCCTTTACTCAGTACTTTGTTTCAAGCACCTTTGGCAGCGATTACAGCCTCAATTCTTCTTGGGTATGATGCTACAAGCTTTGCACACCCGTTTTTGAGGAGTTTCTTCCATTCTTCTCTGCAGATCCTCTCAAACTCTGTCAAGTTGGATGGGGAATGTTGCTGCACAGCTATTTTCAGGTATCTCAAGAGATGTTAGATCGGGTTTAAGTCCGGGCTCTGGCTGGGCCACTCAAGGACATTCAAAGACTTGTCCCAAAGCCACTCCTGCGCTGTCTTGGCTGTGTGCTTAGGATTGCTGTGTGGTTGGAAGTTGAACCTTCTCCTCAGTCTGAGATCCTGAGCTCTCTGGAGCAGGGTTTCATCAAGGATCTCTCTGTACTTTGTTCCTTTAATCATTTCCCCATCCTGACTAGTCTCCCAGTCCCTGTCACTGAAAAACATCCCCACAGCATGATACTGCCACCATCATGCTTCACCGTAGGGATGGTGCCAGGTTTCCTCCAGCTTGACATTCAGGCCAAAGAGTTCACTCTTGGTTTCATCAGACAAGAGAATCTTTTTTCTCATGGTCTGAGAGTCTTTAGGTGCCTTTTGGCAAACTCCAAGCAGGCTGTCATGTCCCTTTTACTGAGGAGTGGCTTCTGTCTGGCCACTCTACCATAAAGGCCTGATTGGTGGAGTGCTGCAGAGATGGTTGTCCTTCTGGAAGGTTCTCCCTTCTCCACAGAGGAACTCTAGAGCTCTGTCAGAGTGACCATTGGGTTCTTGACCCTTGTCCCCGATTGCTCAGTTTGGCCGGCTGGCCAGCTCCTGAAAGAGTCTTGGTGGTTCCAAACTTCTTTCATTTAAGAATGATGGAGGCCACTGGGTTCTTGGGGACCTTCAATGCTGGAGACATTTTTTGGTACCCTTCCCCAGATCTGTGCCTCGACACAATCCTGTTTATGCACTCTACAGGCAATTCCCTCGACCTCAGGGTTTGGTTTTTTCTCTGACATGCACTGTCAACTGTGGAACCTTATTTAGACAGTGTGTCCTTTTCCAAATCATGTCCAATCAATTGAATTTACCAGACGTGGACTCCAATGAAGTTGTACTAACATCTCAAGGATGATCAACGGAAACAGGATGCACCTGAGATACATTTTGAGTCTCATAGCAAAGGGTCTGAATACTTACACAAATAAGGTATTTCTGTTTTTTTATTTTTAAAGCAATTCCATTTTTTTTTGTCATTATGGCGTATTGTGTGTAGATTTCAGATTTTTCTTAATCCATTTTAGAATAAGGGTTCTGAGTACTTTCCGAAGGCACTGTATGTCAATGTCATAGTTGAATAACCATTAATTGCAGTCATGGCTGTATCATACTGGAAGTTACTGTTTCGATTAACACACTGTAGTTTGCTATTGACAGTTTTGTGGTTACTGTCTCACTTGAAAGGAAAGTGTTATTAACAGGTATAATCATATGACTCACCTTGTGGTTGATTGTTTGATGAATTGCTACATGGACTGTCTTGCCCTCTCTATTCAGACCGCCATAGGTGCCAATGCCACCAACGTCCTTGGGATTCCTATCGAGTTCCGTCACGTGTCATGGAGGTACCCAATTAATTGTCTTTAGATGAGAATATGATAAGAATAAGACAACTTTACATAGTAATGTATGCTTTCTTATCCGTTATTTGGGTATTCTGAATGGTAGTTCTCTGTCTAATAATAATCAGTCAATTATTGTCATAATTTGGAAGCAATGCAATTGTTTTGAATGACAACTTAATGACCCTATAGTGGAAAATGTATTGTACCTTGCAGCATCGGGGGCCATGGATCATACCAAGATGTCATTACACTGGCAAGTAAGTGCCTTTCGACTCAAATACCACCTTGAGCTTTGTAAGAACATTAGTCATTCATTGGCACAAATGAATTCTAACCAGACGGAGCTTGGGCAGCCTGGTCCCAGATCTGTTTGTGCTCTTGCCAACTTAATTTCTATAATTGTAAAGCCATAGATAACAAGGAGTGGGTGTAATAGAACAGCAATACTGGCACTCAGGCTTTATCTTGCATAGTTTTTGCCTGGTTATGGTTAGGTTTGAAGTAATAGCAGAACCTTGATCTATGGTTAGAGGCAACATCTACCTTGACGATAGAATGCACAGTGTCCTATCATCCTTCAAGTTCTACCTGTGTGAGCGTAAGGTGTAGGGGGAAGTTGCCCCTAGATGCTGATCTGGGGTCAGTTTTGCATTTCCCACACTAATGGTTAAGGTTAGAATTGGTGAGGGAAAGCTTATCCTAGATCTGTATGGAGGGGAAACTTCACCCCAGAGACAAAGGAAGAGAATGTGCTCAGCTCTAAATCCTCTTGTGTAACCCAATAGAAAGGGTACTTGGAACCAAAAATCAATCAAATAAAAAAGGCCAGCACTCACTTATATCACTTATATCCTCAATCTACACACAATACATATATATATATTTGATTTTCTTTCCCTGTGTGAACCCTCCTTGGCATGTGCTCTAGATATCGTAAGGCTTTTCAATCCCAATGTGCTTGGTGCTGCACCGGCCAAGACTGTCCATGGAACCTCAGCCCCCCTCAGTGAAACAGGATTCAACCTGGCCGTGACCGGACACAACACCTTGTAAGAAACCACTATGGTGAAATATGCAAATATACTGTCTGTCTGCCAGAGATTTAACCAATGAAAGTGATGCATAGAGTTGCGTGCACTAAAACGCAAGTTTGTGCCATGATACTGGCACAATGCTTGTATAACACAGTGGTCTGATGTCTCATAGCATATCTAAACTAGCTTTTAAGTGGCTGCAGAATTTAGTTAAATGACACTGCACATTTTAGTTACACTAGTCTCGTGTAGCCATACCTCGAAATCACGTTGTTGTCACACCTCGTTTCTTGATGAGGCCAGAGTTACATACACAATCTGACGATTTCAGCGATATTATGTGTAGCTGCCTGTGCTACACTCATTTATTTATTTCTGTCTGTGGACTTATTGTTCATTTCATTCTGTAACAGCTCAAAATAATCTGATATTTGGGTTGTTCGTTTTAAAGTTTTTCATTTAGACTTTTGAAAATAAGAAAAATATGAATGTGGCAATTCTAGATATGGAAAGATGCCACACCTCCTATCCTTGCAATGGTGTCTTCTGTGACGACATGGACAGAGACAGTGATGTCTATCTCCATTTTAAAGTAGTCAATTGCTTATTTTTCTACTTCCAAGAGTGTATTGGCAGTTTGTAAATAAACTGAAAAGGTGCTGTTGTGCTGGATTGTGATTTACAGCCATTTACAGCTGCAGTTATGGAATGTTTGCTCAGGAGTATAATTCATTGGCTGACTCCTCCTGCTGACCTGATTGGAATTAAGGCAGTGTCCAGGGTTGCTCTCTATCCAACTCTATGGTGATACTAGCCTTGACCAACCCTTCTCTGATAATGTTCTGAAAGAGTCATATTTCCCAGTATTCCTCCTGATAATATTATCTCCCTATTCCATGCTAAGACAGGACATTGTGTCACAGTTTTGACCTTCACTAATATCACAATCTAAATGATTTTATGATTTTATGTTATGCACAACTCACGAAATATCAAAATGCTGCTATTTAAAAAAAAAATTTAAACAACTCATTCTACAAACAAACACATTTGTCTGATTCAGCCACTTGTAAATTCAGTATTTCTGGTATTCAATAAAATGTGCAAATGTTCATTCACGTCATTAATACTATTGGAGACATATTTCACATTTAACATGCTTAAAGCCACAGTCTGGGATGAAAAAAAACAACAACAAACTGACCACTCTGCCCTTTGTTTTGGTTAACAGCTGAGGGATGGGGCTGGAGATATGTCACCACTCTTAAACTCATATATACTATATACTCATAACTCGAGTTGGAGCTATGGATGCCAAGACTGACCAGCCATGAGTTCAAAATAGTTTACCTAGTTTTGAAACTATACAGTGTTTGCTTACAACAACATTAAAACAAGCTTCTATTTGGTGTTTGGGTGGGGTAAGACAGTTGAACTAAGCTCATCAGTGTTTATAAGTTACATTCCCGCAATAATCAATGGCTATCATCAATTTAAAATCCCAAAAGGAATGTACCAATTGCAGACTGTAGCTGGTGCTTTTTGCCTCAGTGTTATGATGTGTATTGTAATGTTGCGTAACTGTCCCTTAGTAATCTACCAGGGCAGACCAGACATCTCATCGACACACTGAGAAACTATGAGGTAAGAACCCCCCTACGTCTCCAACATACTGTATAGGATAAAACCCTGTTATATTCAAACGCGTCTGATAACAACTTGTGCTATTTAGACCTTATCACTGAAAAAAAATGGTAGCATAGGTTACGGTGTGTTTCTGCTTTAGCCAACTAAAGAAGAGCAGAACTCAAAAACGACATCAGGTGTTTAGAAGTGTGTACCACTCCATCTCATCAGTGCTCTATTTGGTTATGAAGATTATGGTAATAATACATTTGGAAATACCATAAACACACGTGAAATTGGTAATAAATACATTTCAATACCAAACCAAACCTTTGGGGAATCATTATCTTGCCAAAATAAAACAGCTAGACAAACAGACTGGCACCCACCCGGGATTTGATTATGATTACATTTGAGATCAGCAACTCTCTTTTCCAACCAATGTCTAAGAATGCTTTATTGATTTGAATAGCAATTTTATTACAGTGGTAAATGAAGTACTGACTGACTAATGTATCCCCTCGTTCATCCCTTTCTTTACACAGGGCCTGAACTTTGATGAGGACTGGAAGCTGCTGACCATTCTCATAGGCATGAACGACATCTGTGATTACTGCAAGGATAAGGTCTGTGTCATTGTAATATGCAGGCTATGCAACTTCATGTGCAATATCATAAAGAAAGAGCAAAGGTGTTTACTTTGGCGCTTGTTTCAACACTCTCCTTCCCAGGTTCTTTTCTCAGTGGACAATTACATTCACTACATGACGAACTCCTTGGAAATGCTAATGAACGAGGTAACATCGGGAGAGCTCACAAATATTATCTATGAATTTTTTTGTATTTTTACAATCCCTTAAAGCGGCAATCGGCAGTTGAAACAACAAAGAAAGCGTACTCCCCGCCCCTGTTTTGGTAAAAAGATGAGGGATGGCAGTGGAGAAATGCCATCACTCTCAAATTCATAGACAGAGCTATGGATGCCAGTTCTGACCGTCTATGATATACAAATGATAGTTTTAACGATGTTTTGAGGCTATAGTGTTTGTTTATATTTACCTTGTTTTTAAACATGGGGAAAAAAACAAGCTCATATTCTGGGTTCTGATGGGGTACGACAGTTGAACTAAGCTCAGGAGGTATTTATACGTTATTTTCTTCAATAATAAGTGGGTACATATCATTAATTGGACGTAGCAACTGCAGATTGCCCATTTAAAGTATACTTCTCAATGGGTCTTCCCTGAATAAATAGGGAAAATACATAGACTACTGTTTTATCACATTATAAATTATGATTTACAACACTTAACACTCACAACGGTAGAGTATAGGTAAGGGATAATCAACGAGGGGCTATGCGTTCTCTGGAAAATAATGAATGACGTGGAAGGTGTGTTCCAAGATGCGCTAGCGGAGTGGAACTAACCTTCAACAGAGTTGCATTATTTTCCAGAGAAAGCATAGAGCCCCGAGTTCATTATCCGTTTTATACCATGGCTATAATTTAGCACATGTACGGCTAGAAATGTGTTGATTTGCAGGTAAAAGTTTGTTCAACATCCACTGAAGTAGCTAGCAAGTTTACTAGATAACTACATTAGTTGCCTTGTTAGCTAAACAAACAAACTTGCTAGTTTAGCTAACCAAACCATCAGTCCTAGCTTGCTATAACCGCAGAGTGCCTGGATACAGCCCTGTTTTCAACAGCGGAGATTTGTATAAACCTTGCAGTCTGTCACTCCGACATTTGCAACATTGTTACAATATTCTAATTCCATCTCCAGTAATGAATCTGTCGGGAGTCAGAATAAGACAGACAGGCAGGCATCTTTTCTCAGTCAATCGAAATCATGAATCAGCTGGCATCATTTTTATGGATACAAAAAAAAAAGATTTGAAAAAAAGTAAAAACGAAACACAGCTAATTTGCAATCTTTCCAGCATCAGTTTGAAGTGATTGTGTTAGTGTGTTGTTGGCTAGGACACTGAGCAACAGTGTCCTGATGAGTGAGCACATTTTCTGTGCCAGGTAAAATTGCACCTCATTAGCTCATTGTTATGGATTTATCCAAATAAATGTCACTAGAAAACAGCTTATGTTATTCTGGCTGCACTATTTGACGTGACTGTAAATTAGTCATAGTTGGCTAGCTAGCAAGCAAGGGATAAAAATATAACATTTTTAGTGAAAATATGTTAATCATTATTTGAATATGTTGGTAAACCATTGTACAAAAGGGCTTTTATACAATGGTTTACCGAGTGGCGCGGTGGTCTAAGGCACTGCATTGCAGTGCTAGCTGTGGCACTAGAGATCCTGGTTCGAGTCCAGGCTCTGTCACAGCTGTCTGCGACTGGGAGATCCATGGGACGGTGCCCAGCGCCGTCCAGGTTAGGGCAAGGTTTGGCCGGCAGAGATGTCCTTGTCCCATCATGCTCTAGCGACTCCTGTGGCGGGCCGGGTGCAATGCACGCTGACACGATCACCAGGTGTACAGTGTTTCCTCTGACACATTGGTGTGGAGGACGCACGGCTCTCGACCTTCGCCTGTCCCAAGTCCGTACGGGAGTTGCAGCAATGGAACAAGACTGTAACTACCAATTGGATACCACAAAATAGGGGTATTAAGAACTGATAATGCCCTCAAAGCTGGTTTTTGGAGGAGATATTGCCAAGACTTTGCCAATGTATCCTTCAAACACCGGCTTCTCATGCATTATCATACAACGGGTTATTCAAACAATGATTGACATATTTTAATTAAAAACGTTATTTGGATTAATTTATTCATACTATTTTATCATTCCACAAGAAATGATCCCGACACAAATCTATGGTTGCTACCCAAGCCGGCTGGTCGTTCGTTCTATTGGTTCGGTTGCCAGAGACGCGACCCAGTCGTTCAGTCTTTTTGTTCTGGAACCGGCTGGAATGTGGTTTTAACCAGCCTTCAGCATTCAGGATTAGACCCACCCGTTGTGTAATGTATGTGTGTGTGTGTTAACATGGCAACATTTGCATTTGCATTTCTCTTTGTTGCGGTCATAGAAATAGAATGATTCTAATTCTATGGTTGCGGTCTAGGTTCCCCGTATGATTGTGAATGTAGTTCAAATCCTGCCCATGGAAACCTTGAGGCAGGTCCAGAGGCCCACCCCAGGCTGCCTGCTCCAACGGTGAGTGACCTGGCTTTGACCTTTGACCTTAGAATGCAACCACTATGCACTACGGTGTACATTTTAGGACACCCTCAGCCTACTACGGTGTACATTTAGAGCACCCTCAAGCCTCTCGCCTCACCCCTCCTTGAGCCAATTGTCCAAATCTCCTTGAAATGTAAACCATAATGAACACAGTCACTCTTCCCTTGCACCTACATCATCTTGAAAATATTTTCAACTCTTTCCTTACGAGGTCTGGAGACTACTGGTTTTCTGTTCTACCTGATAATTAACTGCACCCACCTGGTGTCCCAGGTCTAAATCAGTCCCTGATTAGAGGGCAACAACAAAAACAATAGAGTGGGACTGGCTTCGAGGTCCAGAGTTGAGTTTGAGGGCTCTAGGGGCTCCCAATAAGCATCAAAGGTAGACTCTGCAATATGGCATTGTCAGGTTACGGCAGGGCAACTTCTGATGGTATTATTGTCTCTTCCCAATGTTTATGTTCCTTTAAGGAGGGAACAAATTAAGGCGAGCCAATAATGGCAATCGTGGCAGATTTTAAATATTGGTGTGATCAACTCGCTCTATTGTGTATGATGATGTCGCTTATGTGGGACCCCACGTCAATATTTTAAAGATCCGTAGGATGCCCTGAATTGTTATGTAACCGAGTTGGATCCTAGGGTCATTCTCATTAAAACACACCGTAGCAAAATGTTTCACAGCGTTTCTTATTGGTAGAAATTTAGAAGGTACCACATTTCGGGCCTATTGAACATGACCTTGATTCTTGACCCATAATTTGTTCCAGATCATTCTGTTCCTGCCTGATCAAGCCCGGGGCTGGTTCCCCTGAACTGAAGGAGCTAGTGGAGATCAACCTAGAGTTTCAGGTGGGTGGCCTGGAGGTTAATGCCACCATCTACAGCACAGAAACCTATCAGTGTCGGCAGACCTGGGTTTCAAAAACGGAAAAAATCTATTAATTTACTTTATCTGTGCCTGTTTGAACCTGTAGGGTTTAATAAACTAATAGAAAAGACCCAAACCTGCAAAACCCTCCCATCTGGCACTCCAGGCAGACTCTTTAAAAGATCTTTAACAGATTCTTTGAGTATTTGAAATGTAGCCCGAGGGCACTGACCGACGTCCATGGACATTGAAAAGTAGTGTAAATTTGCTTAGTCTCCCCTGGCCTTGATTTCCACCCCATTCACAGACGTGTTTTCAACGTCCCCAGCCGTTCATTTCTGGTCCGGTTCGGACCGGACCAAATCTGATCCAATTTCATTCCACCATCTACAGATGTCTGGGATAGACCCGACTTGATTTGGCCCAAACAGACATCTATAGTTGTTTAAGATTTGGTCCGGACTGGCCTTGATTTGGCCCAAACATTGAAGTCCATAATTGGTTCAGATTTGATCTGGACTGGACTTGATTTTGACCAAACATAAACAAGTTTGGACAGAATAGTATAGGAGTACAAAACAGTAGACCACAGCAGAGTACAGGACAGCAGAGTACAGGACAGTAAAGAAAAGTAGTATAGTTCAGTACAGTAGAGTATAGTACAGTATAATGTAATGTATTGTACCTGACTACACCCTACTGTACCGTACTACACTGCATTCTACTGTACTCTACTGTGCTCTACTGTACTGTGCTATACTGTCCAAACTTGTGAAATGTAGACGTCTATGATTGGTTCAGATAAGACCAAATGTGGTCTTGTTTGGAAATCGGAGCTCATTAAAATAATAACCTGTGTTAATTTTTGCATTTACATTTGTCATTTAGCAGACACTCTTATCCAGAGTGACATTCTACTAAGGTAGATAAACAACCACATATCACAGTCATAACAAGAAAAAAGTTTCTGAAACCGTTACTGAGATTGTTAATGTAGTTGAAGTGTTCTTCTGTGTGTTTCTTTCTGTTGGTCTGGAAACTTTAAACTTGACCACTGCCAGTTCTTAAGCTTTGGAAAAAGCTAACATAAATACATGTGACAGATGGGAGCAAAAATAAATATTCTGTACTGCAATCTTCAGTTGGCTCCATATTCCTATTTAAATTTTAAAGAACATTTTGGAATGTGAAATAATGATTTCTTCATTGACATGTAGTTTTTTTATCAATGTCAACTTCCGTAAAAATACTTATTTTGAATGTCTGGAAAATACGTCTTTTCAATGTCTGACCTCACAGCAGTGTGCATATTTCTGTTCTAGCCCTACGCTAACACACACCTCATTAACTCTCCAGAAACGTCTGGAGCAGCTCCTCCACAGCGATAGCTTCTTCAGGGAGGACTTTGCCGTTGTTCTCCAGCCCTTCATGAAACAAGCAGACCCTCCTCGCCTCCCGGTAAAGTCTCTTGGCTTTTATCTGGAATTCTTTTGCTGTTTCAAGCCTGTTTCAATATATATATATATATATATATATATATATATATATATATATATATATTATATTTATGAGCTATGCGTGATTATCTCACATAGTTTATACATACAGTACCAGTTAATAGTTTGGACACACCTACTATTCCAGGGTTGTTCTTTATTTTTACTATTTTCCACATTGTAGAATAATAGTGAAGACATCAAAACTATGAAATAACACATATGGAATCATTTTGTAACCAAAAAAGTGTTAAACATTTCAAAATATATGTTCTATTTTAGATTCTTCAAAGTAGCAACCCTTTGCCTTGATGACAGCTTTGCACACTCTTGGCATTCTCTCAACCAGCTTCACCTGGAATGCTTTTCTGTCTTGAATGAGCTCCCAAATATGCTGACCACTTTTGACTGTTTTTCATAGGATGCTTTTCCCAAACCTCTCAATTGGGTTGAGGTCGGGTGATTGTGGAGGCCAGGTAATCTGATGCAGCACTCCATCGCTCTCCTTCTTGCTCAAATAGCCCTTACACTGACTGGAGGTGTGATAGGTCATTTTCCTGTTGAAAACAAATTATAGTCCCACTAAGCGCAAACCAGATGGGATGGTGTAACTCTGCAGAATGTTGTGGCAGCCATGCTGGTTAAGTGTGCCTTGAATTCTAAATGAATCACAGACAGTGTCACCAGCAAAACACGACCACATCATCACACCTCCTCCTCCATGCTTCACGGTGGGAACCACACATAAGGAGATCATCCGTTCACCTACTCTGCGTCTCACAAAGACATGGCAGTTGGAACCAAAAATGTCACATTTGGACTAATCAGACCAAAGGACAGATTTCCACCAGTCTAATGTCCATTGCTTGTGTTTCTTGGCCCAAGCAAGTCTCTTCTTCTTATTGCTGTCCTTTAGTAGTGTTTTATTTGCAGCAATTTGACCATGAAGGCCTGATTCACGCAGTCTACTCTGAACAGTTGATGCTGAGATGTGTCTGTTACTTGAACTCTCTGAAGCATTTATTTGGGCTGCAATCTGAGGTGCAGTTAACTGTAATGAATTTATAATCTGCAGCAGAGGTAACACTGGGTCTTCCTTTCCTGTGGCGGTCCTCATGAGAGCCAGTTTCATCATAGAGCTTAATGGATTTTGCTACTACACTTTAAGAAATGTTCAAGTTCTTGAAGTTTTCTGCATTGACTGAACTTCATGTCTTAAATAAATTACAGACTGTAATTTCTCTTAACTTATTTGAGCTGTTTATGCCATAATATGGACTTGGTCTTTTATCAAATAGAGCTATCTTCTGTATACCACCCCTACCTTGTTACAACACAACTAATTTGCTCAAATGCATTAAGAAGGGAAAAAAATCCACAAATTAACTTTTAACAAGGCACACTTGTTAACTGAAATGCATTCCAGGTGACTACCTCATGAAGCTGTTTGAGAGAATGCCAAGAGTGTACAAAGCTGTCATCAAGGCAAAGGGTGGCTACTTTGAAGAAAAATATATTTTGATTTGTTTAACACTTTTTTGGTTACTTCCATATGTGTTATTTCATTGTTTTGATGTCTTCACTATTATTCTACGATGTAGAAAATAGTAAAAATAAAGAAAACCCTGGAATGAGTAGCTGTGTCCAAACTTTTGACTGATACTGTATACAAAAGACTATGTGAGAAAATCATGCATGGTAACACATTCACAGAGACATTTATGTGAGAATAGTTTAAATTATTCCCATGACCTGTCACTGTTGTGATGTTTGTGTCTCTCCGAACAGAATGACAAGATCGACATGACCTTTTTCACCCATGACTGCTTTCACTTCACCATAAAGGGCCATGAGGAGCTAGCTAAGGGGCTGTGGAACAACATGGTGAGCGCTACATAATGCTAACAGGATGCTAACAATATGCTAATATCTAGCTAGCAGGATCAAAGGTCATGAGCATTGCTCATACAATTTCTCCATTCAGTCTGCTACTAATGACTGGTATTAATTATGTCACTTTGGCTGAGTGAAGGCTGGTAATTAGTCCTACTGCAGATGTTTCATTCCTGGAAAGGTCTAAAAATGAAAGATGCCACGATCCCGTTGTCAAACATACTACAATCCAAAACCATGACACATCAACAAAGAAGAGGGACAGTGGCTGATTCTGAATTGAATTGTGTTGATTTATGAGCCTTTCTATTGAAAGGTCAGAATTATCCCAACACCCTTTTAAATACATGCTGATTGTAACTCCATACACTGCATATGTGTAATTGTTCATGGAGTATTTGGAAGGGAGCATGACAAGAAATAACAGAAAGGTACAATAGTTGAAACATTAGCGATGTCACCATCAGATGTTTCTTATCTAATTTCCCCAGTTCCAGCCAGAGGGAGGGAAGTTTATGGTGTCAAGCTTTTCTGACCCCATCGAGCTCATCTGCCCACCGATGGTAAGACCTGAGCTGTGACTGAGTGTCCTTTGTTTGTATTTGATACTATTATATATACATATATATACATACAGTTGAAGTCGGAAGTTTACATACACCTTAGCCAAGTACATTTAAACTCAGTTTTTCACAATTCCTGACATTTAATCCTATTACAAATTCCCCGTTTTAGGCAGTTAGGATCACCACTTTATTTTAAGAATGTGAAATGTCAGAATAATAGTAGAGAGAATGATTTATTTCAGCTTTTATTCCTATCATCACATTCCCAGTGGGTCAGAAGTTTACATACACTCAATTAGTATTTGGTAGCATTGCCTTTAAATTGTTTAACTTGGGTCAAACGTTTCGGGTAGCCTTCCACAAGCTTCCCACAATAAGTTGGGTGAATTTTGTCCCATTCCTTCTGACAGAGCTGATGTAACTGAGTCAGGTTTGTAGGCCTCCTTGCTTCCACACGCTTTTTCAGTTCTGCCCACACATTTTCTATAGGATTGAGTCCATTTGGAAGACCCATTTGCGACCAAGCTTTAACTTCCTGACTGATGTCTTGAGATGTTGCTTCAATATATCCACATAATTTTCCATCCTCGTGATGCCATCTATTTTGTGAAGTGCACCAGTCCCTCCTGCAGCACCCCCGTGCTTCACGGTTGGGATGGTGTTCTTCGACTTGCATGCCTCCCCCTTTAACCTCCAAACACAACGATGGTCATTATGGCCAAACAGTTCTATTTTTGTTTCATCAGACCAGAGGACATTTCTCCAAAAAGTACGATCTTTGTTCCCATGTGCAGTTGCAAACCGTAGTCTGGCTTTTTTTATGGTGGTTTTGGAGCTGTGGCTTCTTCCTTGCAGAGCGGCCTTTCAGGTTATGTCGATATTGGACTCGTTTTACTGTGGATATAGATACTTTTGTACCTGTTTCCTCCAGCATCTTCACAAGGTCCTTTTCTGTTGTTCTGAGATCGATTTGCACTTTCGCACCAAGGTACGTTCATCTCTACGAGTCAGAATGCATCTCCATCCTGTGCGGGTGGACCCATTATGTTTATACTTGTGTACTATTGTTTGTACAGATGAATGTGGTACCTTCAGGTGCTTGGAAATTGCTCCCAAGGATGAACCAGACTTGTGGAGGTCTACAATTTTTTTCTTGGCTGTTTTCTTTTGATTTTCCCATGATGTCAAGTAAAGAGGCACTGAGTTTGAAGGTAGGCCTTGAAATACATCCACAGGTACACCTCCAATTGACTCAAATTATGTCAATGAGCCTATCAGAAGCTTCTAAAGCCATGATATAAATTTCTGGAATTTTCCAAGCTGTTTAAAGGCACAGTCAACTTAGTGTATGTAAACTTCTGACCCACTGGAATTGTGATACAGTGAATTATAAGTGAAATAATCTGTCTGTAAACAATTGTTGAAAAAATGACTTGTGTCATGCACAAAGTAGATGTCCTAACCGACTTGCCAAAACTATAGTTTGTTAACAAGAAATTTGTGGAGTAGTTGAAAAACTAGTTTTAATGACTCCAACCTAAGTGTATGTAAACTTCCGACCTCAACTGTGTGTGTGTGTATACATATATATATGTATATATATATATATATATATATATATATATATATATATATATATAGTGCCTTGCGAAAGTATTCGGCCCCCTTGAACTTTGCGACCTTTTGCCACATTTCAGGCTTCAAACATAAAGATATAAAACTGTATTTTTTTGTGAGGAATCAACAACAAGTGGGACACAATCATGAAGTGGAACGACGTTTATTGGATATTTCAAACTTTTTTAACAAATCAAAAACTGAAAAATTGGGCGTGCAAAATTATTCAGCCCCTTTACTTTCGGTGCAGCAAACTCTCTCCAGAAGTTCAGTGAGGATCTCTGAATGATCCAATGTTGACCTAAATTACTAATGATGATAAATACAATCCACCTGTGTGTAATCAAGTCTCCGTATAAATGCACCTGCACTGTGATAGTCTCAGAGGTTCGTTAAAAGCGCAGAGAGCATCATTAAGAACAAGGAACACACCAGGCAGGTCCGAGATACTGTTGTGAAGAAGTTTAAAGCCGGATTTGGATACAAAAATATTTCCCAAGCTTTAAACATCCCAAGGAGCACTGTGCAAGCGATAATATTGAAATGGAAGGAGTATCAGACCACTGCAAATCTACCAAGACCTGGCCGTCCCTCTAAACTTTCAGCTCATACAAGGAGAAGACTGATCAAAGATGCAGCCAAGAGGCCCATGATCACTCTGGATGAACTGCAGAGATCTACAGCTGAGGTGAGAGACTCTGTCCATAGGACAACAATCAGTCGTATATTGCACAAATCTGGCCTTTATGGAAGAGTGGCAAGAAGAAAGCCATTTCTTAAAGATATCCATAAAAAGTGTCGTTTAAAGTTTGCCAAAAGCCACCTGGGAGACACACCAAACATGTGGAAGAAGGTGCTCTGGTCAGATGAAACCAAAATTGAACTTTTTGGCAACAATGCAAAACGTTATGTTTGGCGTAAAAGCAACACAGCTGAACACACCATCCCCACTGTCAAACATGGTGGTGGCAGCATCATGGTTTGGGCCTGCTTTTCTTCAGCAGGGACAGGTAAGATGGTTAAAATTGATGGGAAGATGGATGGAGCCAAATTCAGGACCATTCTGGAAGAAAACCTGATGGAGTCTGCAAAAGACCTGAGACTGGGACGGAGATTTGTCTTCCAACAAGACAATGATCCAAAACATAAAGCAAAATCTACAATGGAATGGTTCAAAAATAAACATATCCAGGTGTTAGAATGGCCAAGTCAAAGTCCAGACCTGAATCCAATCGAGAATCTGTGGAAAGAACTGAAAACTGCTGTTCACAAATGCTCTCCATCCAACCTCACTGAGCTCGAGCTGTTTTGCAAGGAGGAATGGGAAAAAATGTCAGTCTCTCGATGTGCAAAACTGATAGAGACATACCCCAAGCGACTTACAGCTGTAATCGCAGCAAAAGGTGGCGCTACAAAGTATTAACTTAAGGGGGCTGAATAATTTTGCACGCTCAATTTTTCAGTTTTTGATTTGTTAAAAAAAGTTTGAAATATCCAATAAATGTTGTTCCACTTCATGATTGTGTCTCGCTTGTTGTTGATTCTTCACAAAAAAATACAGTTTTATATCTTTATGTTTGAAGCCTGAAATGTGGCAAAAGGTCGCAAAGTTCAAGGGGGCCGAATACTTTCGCAAGGCACTGTATATATTACAGACTATATTATGTTACGATAAGAGAATGGAAGTAGGAATAGGATACAACTCAAATCAAAGTTTATTGGTCACGTACCCAGTTTAGCGGATGTTACTAGCTCTTAAAAATGCAGTGAAATGTCAAACTACACAAATAATAATGCAAAAAAAAACACACAAAAAATGATTGTGAAATTTCAGAATGAATCCAATTAACCAAAATACTGTAGCACTGTAACAGTAAGCCAAATGCAATCTATATGTATACACAACAGATTAATTTACACAGATATAATATGTACAATAGTAGATATATTAGAGTGAGGTATCCAGTATATAAATGAATACAGTATATACACAAATGCAGTGTGTATAAGCAGGGTAACTGAAATGCAATGTACAGTAGTAGAAATAATAGAAGGAACATGTCGAGAATACAGCATTTAAATACAGTACAAAATCCCATGGCAAAATAGATAGAATTGTAGGGATTTAGCTTCCAGACCAGAGAATACAGTGGCAAGAAAAAGTATGTGAACCCTTTGGAATTACCTGGATTTCTGCATAAATTGGTTATCAAATTTGATCTGATCTTCATCTAAGTCACGACAATAGACAAACATGGTGTGCTTAAACTAATAACACGCAAATTATTGTATTTTTCTTGTCTATATTGAATACATAATTTAAACATTCACAGTGTAGATTGGAAAAAGTATGTGAACCCCTAGACGTCAGCTAACCTGGAGTCCAATCAATGAGACGAGATTGGAGATGTTGGTTAGAGCTGCCTTGCCCTATAAAAAACACTCACAACATTTGAGTTTGCTATTCACAAGAAGTATTGCCTGATGTGAACCATGCCTTGAACAAAAGAGACCTCAGAAGTCCTAAGATTAAGAATTGTTGACTTGCATAACGCTAGAAAGGGTTACAAAAGTATTTCTAAAAGCCTTGATGTTCATCAGTCCACGGTAAGACAAATTGTCTATAAATGGAGAAAGTTCAGCACTATTGCTACTCTCCCTAGGAGTGGCCTTCCTGCAAAGATGACTGTAAGCGCAGAATGCTCAATGAGGTTATGAAGAATCCTAGTGTCAGCTAAAGACTTACAGAAATGCTAACATCTCTGTTGACGAGTCTACGAAACGTAAAATACTAATCAAGAATGGTGTTCATGGGAGGCCACCACGAAAGAAGCTACTGCTGTCCAAAAAAAAACATTGCTGCACATCTGAAGTTTGAAACTACAGTTGAGTTGTTTGGAAGGAACACTCAACACTATGTGTGGAGAAAAAAAGGCACAGCACACCAACATCAAAACCTCATCCCAACTGTAAATTATGGTGGAGGGAGCATCATGGTTTGGGGCTGCTTTGCTGCCTCAGGGCCTGGACAGCTTGCTATCATCGATGGAAAAAGGAATTCCCAAGTTTATCAAGACGTTTTGCAGGAGAAGGCTATCTGTCTGCCAATTGAAGCTCAACAGAAGTTGGGTGATGCAACAGGACAACGACCCAAAACATAGAAGTAAATCAACAACAGAATGGCTTCAACAGAAGAAAATCCACCTTATGGAGTCCTGACCTCAACCTGATTGAGATGCTGTGGCATGACCTCGAGAGCAGTTCACACCAGACATCCCAGGAATGTAGCTGAAATGAAACAGTTTTGTGAAGAGGAATGGTCTAAAATTCCTCCTGACCGTTGTGCAGGTCTGATCCGCAACTACAGAAAACGTTTGGTTGAGGTTATTGCTGCCAAAGGAGGGTCAACCAGTTATTAAATCCAAGGGTTCAGATACTTTTCCCACCTGCACTGTGAATGCTTACACGGTGTGTTCAATAAAGACAAGAAAACGTATAATTGTTTGTGCATTATTAGTTTAAGCAGACTGTGTTTGTCTGTTGTTGTGACCTAGATGAAGATCAGATAAAATTGTATGACCAATTTATGCAGAAATCCTGGTATTTCCAAAGAGTTAACATACATTTTTTTGCCACTGTATGTGTATGTGAATGGTGTGCATAGACAGTATGGACAGTATGTGAATAGAAATGTGTGTACAGTAGTAGTTGCATAGGATGAGCCATGACAAGAATACAGTATATACATACAGTGCATTCAGAAAGTATTCAGACCCCTTGACTTTTTACACGTTGTTACGTTACAGACTTATTCTAAAATGGATTAAAGAGAACATTTACATCATCAATATACACCCAATACGCCATAATTACAAAGCATAAAAAAGGGTTTTAGAACTTGGCACCTGTATTTGGGAGTTTTTCCCCATTTCTTCTCTGCAGATCCTCTCAAACTGTCAGGTTGGATGGGGAGCATTGCAGCACAACTATTTTCAGGTCTCTCCAGAGATGTTCGATGTCCAGGCTCTGGCTGGGCCACTCAAGGACATTCAGAGACTTGCTTAGGGTCGTTGTCCTGTTGGAAGGTGAGCTTTCGCCCCCAGTCTGAGGTCCTGACCACTCTGGAGCAGGTTTTCTTCAACGATCTCTCTGTACTAAGCTCCGTTCATCTTTCTCTCGATCCTGACTAGTCTCCCAGTCCCTGCCGCTGAAATCCATCCCCACAGCATGATGCTGCCACCACCATGCTTCACCGTAGGGAAGGTGACAGGTTCCTCCAGACTCTTGGCATTCAGGTCAAAGAGTTCAATCTTGGTTTCATCAGACAAGATAATCTTGTTTCTCATGCTCTGAGAGTCTTTAGGTGCCTTATGGCAAACTCATAGACGGCTGTCATGTGCATTCTACTGAGGAGTGGCTTCCGTCTGGCCACTCTACCAGAAAGGCCTTATTGGTGGAGTGCTGCAGAGATGGTTGTCCTTCTGGAAGGTTCTCCCATCTCCATAGAGGAACTCTGGAGCTCTGTCAGAGTGACCATTAGATTCTTGGTCACCTCCCTGACCAAGGCCCTTCTCCCCCGATTGCTCAGTTTGGCCGGGCGGCCAGCTCTAGGAAGAGTCTTGATGGTAACAAACTTCTTCCATTTAAGAATGATGGAGGCTACTGTGTTCTTGGGGACCTTCAATGCTGCACACATTTGTTGGTACCCTTCCCCAGATCTGTGCCTTGACACAATCCTGTCTCTGAGATCTATGGACAATTCCTTTGACCTCGTGGCTTGGCTTTTGCTCTGACACGCACTGTCAACTGTGGGACCTTATATAGACAGTTGTGTGCCTTTCCAAATCATGTTCAATCAACTGAATTTACCACAGGTGGACTCCAATCAAGTTGGAGAAACATCTCAAGGATGATCAATGGAAACAGGATGCACCTGAGCTCAATTTCGAGTCTCATAGCAAAGGATCTGAACACTTATATAAATACGGTTTTTATTTTGTATACATTTGCAAAACATTTGCTTTGTCATTATGGGGTATTGTGTGTAAATATACACTACCGTGAAAAAATTGGGGACACTTAGAATTTTCCTTGTTTCTGAAAGAAAAGCGCATTTTTTGTCCATTAAAATAACATTACATTTATCAGGAATACAGTGTAGACATGGTTAATGTCCATAGACTGCTTACAGGGCAAGGAAACCAATATGTTTTTGGAATTTGGGTGAACCATCCCTTTAAAGACGTTACCACAAATCACTAGCTGGCTACCACCCAGTTACTTAACCCAGCACCTTAGAGGCTGCTGCCCTAAATACATAGACATGGAATCACCGGCCACTTTAATAATGTTTACATACTACTTTACTCATTACATATGTATACTACTGTTCAAAAGTTTGGGGTCACTTAGAAATGTCCTTGTTTTTTTTAATAAACATTTTTGTCCATTAAAATAACATCAAATTGATCAGAAATACAGTGTAGACATTGTTAAAACCTCTCTAGGATAGCGTCCCACCTCGTCAACAGCCAGTGAAACTGCAGGGTGCCAAATTCAAAACAACAGATATCCCATAATTAAAATTCCTCAAACATACATGTATTTTACACCATTTTAAATATACACTTATAAATCCAGCCACAGTGTCAGATTTCAAAAAGGCTTTACGACGAAAGCAAACCAAACGATTATGTTAGGTCAGAGCCAAGTCACATAAAAACACAGCCATTTTTCCAGCCAAAGAGAGGAGTCACAAAAAGCAGAAAATAGATAAAATGAATCACTAACCTTTGATGATCTTCATCAGATGACACTCATTGGACTTCATGTTACACAATACATGTATGTTTTGTTCGATAAAGTTCATATTTATATACAAAAATCTGAGTTTACATTGGCACGTTATGTTCAGTAGTTCCAAAACATCCGGTGATTTTGCAGAGAGCCACATCAATTTACAGAATAATAAACATTGCTGAAAGATACAACTGTTATACATGGAATTTTAGATCCACTTCTTCTTAATGCAACCGCTGTGTCAGATTTTTAAAAAACTTTACGGAAAAAGCAAACCATGCAATAATCTGAGTACGGCGCTCAGACGACAAATCAAGCCAAACAGATATCCGCCATGTTGGAGTCAACAGAAGTCAGAAATAGCATTATAAATATTCACTTACCTTTGATGATCATCATCAGAATGCATTCCCAGGAATCCCAGTTCCACAATAAATGATTGTTTTGTTCGATAATGTCCATAATTTATGTCGAAATACCTCATTTTTGTTTTGCGCGTTCAGTACACAATCCAAACTCACGATTTGCGATCACTAGGAGCAGACGAAAAGTCAAAAAGTTCCGTTACAGTCCGTAGAAACATGTCAAACGATGTATAGAATTAATCTTTAGGATGTTTTTATCATAAATCTTCAATAATGTTCCAACCGGAGAATTTCCTGCAGAAATGCAATGGTACTCAAGCTAAATTTCACGTGAACACGTGAGGCTCGTGGCTCTCTGGCAGACCTCTGACTCATTCACCTCTCATTCGCCCCCACTTCCCAGTAGAAGCATCAAACAAGGTTCTAAAGACTGTTGACATCTAGTGGAAGCCTTAGGAATTGCAATATGACCCCGTACACACTGTGTATTTGATAGGGCAAGAGTTGAAAAACTACAAACCTCAGATTTCCCACTTCCTGGTTGGATTTTTTTCTCAGGTTTTTGCCTGCCATATGAGTTCTGTTATACTCACAGACATCATTCAAACAGTTTTAGAAACTTCAGAGTGTTTTCTATCCAAATCGACTAATTATATTGATATTCTATCTTCTATGGCTGAGTAGCAGGCAGTTTAATTTGGGCACACTTTTCATCCAAAATCCCAATACTGCCCCCTACCCTAGAGAAGTTAATGTTGTAAACGACTATTGTAGCTGAATTTTTAATTTTGGAAACGGCTGAATTTTAATGGAATACCTACATAGGCGTACAGAGGCCCATTATCAGCAACCATCACTCCTGTGTTCCAATGGCACATTGTTTTATCTAATCCAAGTTTATCATTTTAAAGGGCTAATTGATCATTAGAAAACCCTTTTGCAATTATGTTAGCACAGCTGCAAACTGTTGTGCTATTAAAGAAGCAGTAAAACTGTCCTTCTTTAGACTAGTTGAGTATCTGGAGCATCAGCATTTGTGCGTTCGATTACAGGCTCAAAATGGCCAGAAACAAAAGACTTCTTCTGAAACTCGTCTGTCTATTCTTGTTCTGAGAAATGAATGCTATTCCATGTGAAGAAACTGAAGATCTCATACAACGCGTTGTACTACTCCCTTCACAGAACAGCGCAAACTGGCCCTAACCAGAATAGAAAGAGGAGTGGGAGGTCCCGGTGCACAACTGAGTAAGAGGACAAGTATATTAGAGTGTCTAGTTTGAGAAACAAGACACTACACAAATCCTCAACTGGCAGCTTCATTCAAAAGTACCCGCAAAACACCAGTCTCAATGTCAACAGTGAAGAGGCGACTCCGGGATGCTGGCCTTCTAGGCAGAGTTCCTCTTCCAGTGTCTGTGTTCTTTTGCCCAACTTAATATTTTATTTTTATTTGCCAGTCTGAAATATGTATTTTTCTTTGCAACTCTTTCAAAAACAAGGAAGTGTCTAAGTGACCCCAAATTTTTGAACGGTTGTGAATATTTAATATATTTTAGAATACGGCTGTAACGCAACACAATTTGGATAAAGTCAAGGGGTTTGAATACTCTTTGAATGCACTGTATAAAGTGGGTAAAATAATATGTAAAGATTTTTAAAGTGACCAGTGTTCAATGACTATATGTACATAGGGCAGCAGTCTCTAAGGTGCAGAGTTGAGTACCGGGTGGTAGCCGGCTAGTGACAGTGTCTACTGGGAGGAGGCCGGCTAGTAATGAATGTTTAACAGTCTGATGGCCTGGAGATAGAAGCTGTTTATCAGTGACCTCAATTTATTTCGTGACTAAAGCTGTTTTGGATGTTTAGGATCACCCCTACATCTACACCCGACCTGCCAAAAGAGGCCAGTCCACCATACCCGTTGTCCCCAGGTCGGCTATTCCAACGCGGGAAACCCTTCTTCTGTCTCACCTTGTGGTCCTGGCTGGTATTCTGTCCTGGGCCATCACTGCTTTAGCCTCTCTATAACACTAATAAACTTATACGTGGGGTGAATATAGGTAACATTATGGTTGCAGTTGTAATGATTGTGGGTGTTTTCTTTGTTGCTGCCATGCCTGCATTGTCAAGTATTGAACACAAGAGGGCCCACTGACCCTGGGCCTCTACCAACCCCTGTGTTCTGTGACCATAGAGAATGATAGAGGCCTCTAGTGACCAAAAGGTCTTATAAGCATGGGCAGCGCCATTGAGGTCTTCTACCATTTTCATGTAGACAACTGGCTGATCCCTCCTGGTGACCCTGTTGGAGTCATGTCCAACCAGGTCATCAGGAGGAATCAGCTAATCGTGAAGAAGAAAATTGACTACTTCAAAATGGATATGCCCATGCTGTCACAGACACTATAATGGCACAGATACAAATATGAGTTCTCTATCTATCTCTATGGCTGTGACTGAGAAGACAAAAAGACCAACAATGGAAATCTGATATTGGAGGTGGACACGATATGTCAGTGCAATCTGTGCGTGTTGGTGACGTCCAATACACACAGAATGACACAAGCTGCTTTAGAAATCTATCTATCTATCTATCATTGAGAGGGGGATGGGACTGTCAATAGGCATTGTGATTTTCCCCTGTGCTGTGGCAGAGCCTGCTCATCATTCATCTAATTGTGAACCCCTTCTACAATAACAAACCACACCAAACAAAAAGGCCAGGTGATGGCTAAATTTAGCTCATCGTGTTGTTTCAATGGGTTTGCTCTGAGGCTAATTATTTGAGCATTTTCTGTTTCCTTTAGACTAGAATAGCAAGAACCGCATAATAAACATTGAGTTGCATTGAGATTATAATGGGCTGGCTCTGAAAATAACATATTTAGGTGAACATGTAAACTGTGAGGTGTCCCATAGGCTATAGGCATGGGATAATTGGTTTTTCAACGGTCAACCTTGTGTATCTGTTTTAAAGGGCAATAAACAGTTTGGCAATTCAACTCATGGAAAGTGTCTTACTGGTCATTTCTATAACATTAGTAGAACAAATACTACATTTTATTTGGTAAAATGAATAAAGGTTGATGTATTTCTCATATTTGCCATGAATATTAGGCCTAATAGTCTTCTTTGTAACTGACCTTTTTGACAATTTATCTTGGTTGGTTCTACGTAACTGTCATTGCCATCAGCGTAAGTGTTTCAGTGGATTTAATAATGACTTGCGTTCATTGTAAACCCTGTTTTTGTGCAAACACAACCATACAATCATTTGATACAGGACAAACACAGGTCCACCTCTGACGCAAAACTGCCTTTATTAGTTCTAAGAAAGCACTCTGATTGAGCTCTCGGAGAGCTGTGCAATAGGAAATTTGAGCCTGCAAACACTGCTGAATGTCCGTACGTCTATTTCTCGCTTTTCATTAAATTGTCCTTCTTTTCTGGTGAAAGAGGTGGAAAGAGTAACAGGATTCACAATCTGAGCCCCCAATTCATCAAAGATTTTAGTCATGCAGCAGGAACGGTGAAGAGGTCGAAACAGTGCAAAATATTTGTAATTGATGTACGGACTTGTATACTGTATGTTGGAGGCCTATATAAAATGCACTTCATTATCCCCTTTCCACTCTTAAAAATTCTGCCACTGAGCCCAACCTGGTCTCAGAGCATTTAGCATTATTCTGTATGCAGATCCAAGACACTCCATATGTTACTTTCGTATGGTATGTAGTCATTTGCGGATGTCCATCACCTATTTCCTATGATATGTTACGAATCACAATTTGCATTATATGTTGCGAAACTGCAAAACGTACGATATGTTATGAATTTGCTAAATGTATGATATGTTAGAAATTATTGCTTGGTGGCAAACGTTAGCTAGCTGGCTAACTTTAGCAAGTCTAGGAGTTAGGGTTAGGAGTTAGGGGTTAGGGTTAAGTTTAGGAGTAAGGTTAAAGGGTTTAGGTTAGGGTTAGGGTTAGGGAAGGGTTAGCTAAAAGGGTTAAGATTAGGGTAAGGGTTAGCTAACATGCTAAGTAGTTTCAAAGTAGCTAAAAAGTAGTATTTTGTTGAAAAGTTGCTAATTAGCTAAAATTGTGTGTGATGAGATTTGAACTCGCAACCTCTGGGTTGCTATACATTTACGTTATACACCTACCCATCCACCCTGACCAACCAACCTACTTTCAATTTTGCATTATGTAACCATCTGTCTGATGTTACCATACCATACCAAGCATAACATATTATATTAATTTGAGTGTCCGTATTTACTTTACTATGCGACTATGCTGTGTCTAGTCTATGAGACCAAGTAGACCTACTTCATTCAGAACATAACATGCATTACAGGCCTCGGGCTGATGTACCATGCACAGATAATAGTTTCCGGTAAAAACAGATAGTATTACTATCTGTATAGTATTGCACCATAAGTAAAGCAAGGCTAAAAAGGTGCATCTTAAGATCTTTCTTAAAAATGTCTACAGTTACCTAGACCCTCATGTCCACCGGCAGGCTTTTCCAAAGGCCAGGACCACCATCGTGGCTGAATACAGCCTCACCAAACATTTTGGTTCTGACCTTTGGAACAACTAAAAGGTCAGTGCCAGAGGATCTGACGGACCGACCAGGCACATATTTAGGTGCAAGGCCAGGAACTGCTTTAAAAATCATTAAAGCAAATGTAAAATCCATTATAAGATTGAAAGAAGACGGGAGAAAAGTTGCTGTTTCATCAGGTTTGTTCTTCCTTCAAATTATATAGTGTATTGTACCTACCTAACACAGCAGCCATCAACAATACATTCAAATACACATCCATAAAAAGGGATTGTTCTGAAGATAGCTGCTGTCACTTCATAAAGGGTTTTTAACAACTTCCCCTCCCATTATAATATGGAACATTATTGAAATAATATAATTAAGTGTATCTTTAAGTAAGGAACAAAAAGATGATTAAGTAAGGAACAAAAATATTATTATACTTACTAAACAGGATGAAAACATAATCATGCATTTATACTCCAGAAGGATGCATCAGATTTTTGATGATATACCATGGAGATTGGAGAATGACCTTTGACCTCCTGTTTATTGTTGTAGTAAATCTAGTACACCCAGTGTGTTGTATTACAGACTACTGATTGTAAATTGCTCTGGATAAGAGTGTCTGCTACTAAATTACCAACATGTAAATGATTGTATATACATCCTATGACAGTGCCATCTCCTAACACAATGAGATGTCTGTGCAGAAACAGTCAAACTCTAAAGTGTGACGAGCGCTGGATGTACAATCATTTGAAAATAGACACAACTTTCGTGAATCATGTATCTAAGGTAAGGGCTCTATTCAATCTGTAAAGCTGAAGCTAAAAGATTCTGGGATAGAAATGTAAAGGGAATTTCAGATTGAACCTACATATGCAGCGTTTACCGTGAATGCAGTCTCCGCTGAAGCAGGAACATTAGCTTTAAAGCTGCAATCTGTAACTTTTTGGGTGACCCCACCAAATTCACATAGAAATGTGAGTTATAGATCTGTCATTCTCATTGACAGCAAGTCTAAGAAGCTGTAGATATATTCTATGTATGCTATTTCTATGCTTCCTATTCTTAAGTTTTATTTTTGTATCTTTTACTTTTGGTTTTGTAGGGGAGAACCAGCAGGAAAGTACACCTTGTTTTTTTTTTACTAATTACTCAGAGATACTGTAGATAGAGATAGAGACACCATATTTTATGACAAACAATTTATACATGTCCTCTACCATTAGCAAATGTAATTTAATTTCTAGGGTAAATGAGTTGAAATCAAATAGACCGAGAACAGAACGAGCGCAACCTTACTTTTGTACCTGCAGGCAGGGTGGGAGTAACACAGCCTTGGGATGGAAGTAACAGCTGATGAGAAGTGCACAATATCTTATCTCCACGTTTCTGGTTTGTAATGCTCATTACTTTCAACAAATGTACTATCAGCCATAATTTCATGTTTGTGTCGATTTGAAAAATGAATGCTGGTTAATTAATGGTTAACAATTTATGAAAATGAACCATGCGTCAACATTGCAATGTTGCACAACCACAATATTTTGCCTTAAAATATTAATCTGACTAAATTGGATCACATAATAGCTGTATTAAAGATGCACTATGCAGAAATCACTCCTCCATTTCCTGTTGCTAAAAATCAAATAGTTTGCCTAATTTCAGTTTATGCGACAAAACAAACCAAAAATGTTTTATTTTCAGCTGGTGTACAAAACGAAAGTAAAAGACATAAAAATGAAACAGGAAACAGAAATAGTGCACGTAGAATACATCTACCACTAGACTTGCGTTCAATGAGAATGACAGATCTATAACACAAATTTCTATATGAATTTGGCCTGGTCGCCCAAAAAGGTACTAATTGCAGATTTAACCATCATCTTCCCATCTCAGTTTAATGAGAATGTAGTAGAAGATGGTTTCCCCCATTTTCAATGACTGTTCGTACCAATCAGTGTGCTTCAGCTGTTCTTGTAATGCACGCTCCTCGTGTCTTGATAGAATAAACATCTTTATTCTCTTTACAAACGGCAAACTCAGCATGCTTATCACATTTCCATGGCTTGACCTAAGGTAATTGACCACCAGAATCATAAAGATATATATATTTTTGTACCACTAACCTGTCGATTTAAAGCTCAATTGATTAAGGGATAATTCTTATGATGTCATATCATTTTCTAACATTCAGTCACTTGTTGATATTTTGCTAACATTATAAAAGCAATATGAACTAGAGGAGACAATGGCCTGTGCTTAAATGTTTTAAAATTGTATTCCAGGTCATCAGTTTACATTTTGTTACTTTGGTCCCACCCGTCTCTCCTGTAACTTCTCCCAGGCTAACACCCAAGATTAGCTAGCATGATACTTGAAACTTATGCTCTCATTTAGTCAATAGATGGGTTAAAAAAAAAAAACATTAATTTGGAACCTTAAACAACTCAACACAACTTTACAACCGAAAAACACTTCTGGGTCCGTTACTTTACTTACATCGCTCAAAACCTATTTTTGTTGATAACTCGGTGAAACTTGGTTAGACTGGGCTGTTGTTTTTGCAGGGAGGTCATCCTCCACATTAGGAAAGTGCTGACTTCGCTACGTCATTCTAGATGCTGTGCTATCTGAGAAACACCAGCTTCAAACAGCTGAAAATTCTACATTTTTGCTTATGAAAAATATATTTCACAGGAGTACAAGATGGTACAATAATTCTCTACACAATTACTACTTGTTTTGTCACATAAACTGAAATTATTCAAACTATTTGAATTTAGGAAATAGTGTAGTGATTTCTACGTATTGCACCTTTAAATTTCAATCACACTGTAAAGCTGAACTTCAGTGATGCGGATTGAATAGAGCCCCACGTCTCATTATGAATGTATTTTACTTGATCTCTACTTATAGTCATATATTCATTTCATAACATTATCTATTGACGCTCCAGCCACTATTCACCCTAATATGACTGTAACTCTATTTTTCCCAAGCTCAGGGTAATTCAATTAAGTATTGTTCATATCAACGTAGGGAGGAGACTATCTGGGCCAAGTAAGTCTTATCCATTAGCTGTGTCTGTTAAATTAAATCTTAGCTGTGAAACATTGTGACTTTAAAAAGTGTAGTGGTGCATCAGATGACATCATTTATTACCATTTATATGTCTTTCTATTCATTTGCTTTTTTACATGACAACTAGTCATTGTCTAAACAAAGACCTTCAGGAACAATGTGATGGTAAGTAGCATAGGCTTACAAAAAGCACCTGCTCATCTGATGGAACACAAACGTTGTAAATAGTCGTAATAATATGCACTGTAATATTTACTCCTATTCTGTGAATGATGGAGATGAAACGCAAATATTTACCTGTCCAACTGATGTTATCCATATATTGTTTGAGTCCCATTCATGGGTTATGAAATGGAAAATAATCCCTTTCAATCTGCCCCTAACCCCTCCACCGACCCCCCCCCCCCCCCCTTCCAATCAGGTCACAAGTTAACAAAATGGATCAAACTTTGTCAAACACTGTCATGTTTCAGGGACCTATCACCTAGCAACTCATCCAGGTAAATAAGAGATATCTGTTTCAGAGTCCACAAAAGAGGAGATGCAGCTTTAGTCTCATTGAACCATGGGCTGGTGGGCATGAATCTGTGCGTTTTAGCATAAGAGTACTAAAAAGGCCAATGATGCAAGAGGTTATTAAGCTGAATGCCAAATGGTTCCATAATCAAAACAGAGTGTGCTCTTGACTAATCAAATGACCTAAGATTCAGTGGGACAGAATGCCTAAATACAGATAGTGACCCAACTTTTTATTAAAACTTTTTTACCAAGGAAATACATAAGATTTAAACTCATAATGAGTTTAGAGTCTGTGTAGTGGGCAGTAATATTTGACATGTGTATATACAGTATATATGATATTATATATACCTCTCATGTGACTCGTAATAAGACTAAGCAGTTAGCCTATTAAAATGTTTATCTGACTCCATAAAGATAATTAAAATATACACGCAAGCATTAGACAATGAGTTGACATAGACTAGCAAGAATTTCTCTGGGAATGGTCTATATCAAAGGCCGATATTTAATTAACATTGTACAATGAATGGATACACATACAATGCATAAAGCTTCAGTTACAAGCATTAACAAGCATTACAAGGCATTATTTCAGGTATATAGATTTAATTTACAGGACAAAGCATGAACAAAGAGATGCCTACTAGGCCAGAAGCCTACGAAATTATAATTGATCATACAACCTTCCTCCATGGACTGGATACAGGATAAGAGAGAGAACAAAGGCATTTCATTCCTTTTATAACAAATGAAGGTATAACTTTTCAACCCAAAACCAACCACCATTGACCAATCAAACAATACCAAGTTTACAGTAACCTTAACACTCCCAGACCCAATCTCGACGGGATGTCGCAGCATTGAAATCAGTGGAGGCTGCTGAGGGGAAGACGGCTCATAATAATGGCTGGAACGGAGGAAATGGAATGGCATCAAACACATGGAAACTATGTGTTTGATGTATTTGATACCATTCCACCAATTCCGCTCCAGTCATCACTACGAGCCCATTCTCCCCAATTAAGGTGCCACCAACCTCCTGTGATTGAAATGCTTGTGTGGGGAATGAGACCGAAGTAAATGAGACAATTCCTGAGAGGACCATAAAACCTTTTTGCATATAGTAATTCAGACTTCACCCTGTACAGACAGACACAAGTAACCACAGAGATCAAATCAAATTGTATTGGTCACATACACGTGTTTAGCAGATGTTATTGCGGGTGTAGCAAAATGCTTGTGTTTCTAGCTCCGACATTTCAGTAATATCTAACAAGTAATATCTACCAATTTCACAACATATACCCAATACACACAAAGCTAAGTAGAGGAATGGTATTAAGAATATATAAATACATGTACGAGCAATGTCAGAGTGGCAGGTCAGACATCCATTTAGATAGCATCAGAGTTATCCTCAGTGAACTAGTTTCAGATAGATACCAGACATGGATAATATAGTACTATTCTATCACTCATTCTATAGTCCTCTGGATACTATAGCAGAGATACATTTTAGCCCATCAGAGGGGGATGAGCTGACTGGTCCTTTGGCATTGTCCTTTGTTCCTGGACCGTTTCCCATGCAACTCCAGGTGTCAGAGAGCACATACATTAAATCTGTCTGTCTGTCCCTCCTTTCTATTCCCTTTGCTTTTTACCTACCCCATCTCTCTTCTTCCTATTCTCTCTCTCACCACTCTCTGGCTAAGACTAGAGGCCTACTTCATTCAAATGCCTCTTTATGGTGCCCATTAATCAACAATAGGGCCATGGCCTGATACTGCTCTGCTGGACCCTATTCATTCATCACAACCTTTCCCCAGATGATGCAGTTAGTGCAGGGGTGTAATAAACACTATTGAACCAAGGCCGCCTTCAGCAAACAGTCACTACTCTCACTTTATTTTGTGGATATGTTTGGATTTAACCAATTTATTTTATTTTTTAGGTGACTTTATGGGTGGTGCTACTTTACCAGACTACTGAACATGACCTGGATTGGATGGCTCATGTGTTTAATGGAACATGTGACACAGTGGTACAAGCCACTCTCATGAAATTTCCATTTTAATCACTTTCATCTTGTCTGATCCTGTCAAATGCATATCCTCACACATTCTTAACAAGCTCCCTTCAGATGAAGGGCACTTGTATTCTCCTGAAGGTGTTTACAGAGCACTAACAATCAGGACAAGACACCTAAAAAACATAGCAGTGCAAACCCGGAACTTTTCATAACCCATGCCCCATATATCTCTGCACTCTCTTTCCCTCATGTACTAGCACTTTACAGACCACTAGATGTACCATGAAGTGTAATCAAAATGATACACTTTATTTGTATATCCTGTATCTTTATAGTGTAGGCTACTTATATGTCCTTGTTTTTACTGTCTGACGTTGGTTGGCCTGTCTGTAACAGTGTTGAATATCATAGCAGAATAAAATAGTAGCCTGCTTTATCCGTCCATTATATGCTACAATGACAATGGAATCTAGTCCATTGAGATATATAATAACTAGTAAATTATATTTTCAGTTTCAGTTTATTCCAACAGAATTCGCAGACCATGGGCTAGATTCAATCTGTAGCCCGGAAGATCCACGTTATATCGCGATTGAAATGTATAGGTAACTTCAAATTTTTTGGTTACTACATGATTCCATGTGTGTTATTTCATAGTTTTGATGTAGAAAATAGTAAAAAATAAAGAAAAACCATTGAATGAGTAGGTGTTCTAAAACTTTTGACTGGTAGTGTACGTTTTTTCTGTTATCGAATCAACATTATATCAGCCTTTTTCAATGCAACAAACCAAAACAAATCTAACTTTGCCAGATTGAGTCTGCAATTTTGTTGCAGGCAGAGCCAGAGTGCAACGTAGTAGAATTATATTGCGGGGGACGAGTGGATGTTCAATAACTTCAATCACTAGTAGGTAATACACATGATTGAGGAATACTACAGTGTGTATTATTGTATGCTACAGTTTTCTACAGTGAGTACTACACATGATAGAGGGATACTACAGGGTGTAGTATTCTACAGTATATTGCAAAATTATATTGTAAGTACTACTGTCACGTTCTGACCTCTATTTCCTTTGTTTTTGTATTTATTTAGTATGGTCAGGGCGTGAGTTGGGTGGGCAGTCTATGTTTGTTTTTCTATGTTTTGGTCTAGTTCTATGTTCGGCCTGATATGGTTCTCAATCAGAGGCAGGTGTTCGTCATTGTCTCTGATTGGGAACCATATTTAGGTAGCCTGGGTTTCACTGTGTGTTTGTGGGTGATTGTTCCTGTCACTGTGTTTGTTTGTCACAGGATAGGACTGTTTTGCGTTTGCACATTTCTTGGTTTTGTTAGTTTGTTCATGTGTATTGAGTTATTAAAACATGAATAACCACCACGCTGCGCTTTGGTCCGCTTCTCTTCCTCCTACAGACGAACGCCCTTACAGAATCACCCACCTACCAAGGACCAAGCGGCGTGGTAAACAGAGGCAGCAGCAACAGCAGCAGCAGGAGAAGTGACTGGTGCAGCAGGAGCAACAGCAGCAGCAGCAAAGGCAGCAGCAGCAGGAGCAGCAGCAGCTACAGTGGGAGAGGCTGCACCACCTGGAGAAATGGACATGGGAGGAAGAACTGGACGGGAAAGGACCCTGGGCAGAGCCAGGAGAATATTGCCGCCCCAAGGCCGAGCTGGAGGCAGCAAAAGCAGAGAGGCGGCATTATGAGGAACTAGCACGGCAGAGCGGATGGAAGCCCGAGAGTCACCCCCAAAAATTTCTTTGGGGGGGGCACAGGGGGAGTGTGGCAGAGTCAGGAGTCAGACCTGAGCCAACTCCCCCCGTTTATCGTGAGGAGCCAAGGAGGAGCTCAGAACCAGAGCTGGTGTTGGAGGTGAGCGAAGCAGAGACTGTGAAGGAGTTAATGGGGAGATTGGAGGAGAGTGATATGAGGGACTTGCTGGTTTGGTGCATGAGGCACGACATTCGCCCGACGGAGCGTGTCAGGGATTTAATGGCACCGGGGTCAGCTCTCCATACTCATCCTGAGGTGCGTGCGAGGGGTCTGGTGAAGACTGTGCCAGCCTCACGCACCAGGCCTCCTGTGCATCTCCCTAGCCTTGCACGTCCTGTGCCATCTCAGCACTACAGTGCTCATAGCAGTGCTAACTGTGGCGGGCGTGGTGCTGGTCAGGCACCGTGTTATGCAGTTGTGCGCACGGTGTCCCCAGTACGCGTGCTTAGCCCGGTGCGCTACATCCCAGCTCCCCACATCTGCCGGGCTAGGGTGAGGATCCAGCCAGGGCGGTTGGTGCCAGCCCTGCTCTCAAGATCTCCAGTACGCCTTCACGGTCCGGTCTATCCGTCACCACCTCCACGCACCAGCCCTCCGGTGGCAGCCCCCCGTACCAGGCTGTCTCTCCGGCCCATCCGTCCAGAGCCTTCCTCCTCTCCAGCGCTGCCGGAGTCTCCCGCCTCTCCGGCGCTACCAGAGCCTTCCTCCTGAACAGATGTCAGTCCATTACTGTGGGCCAGGAAACCACCCCATGTGCTTTCTTGGAAACGTGAGAGTTTCAGTTTCAATATTTCAAGCTTTGTATTGTAGCCAACAGATCATTAGAACTCTGAACAACAAGCATACTGCACAGCTGAAGCTAAGCTCTGGTCTACAGGTAAGATCTTCTTCACTTCATTTATTTGTAGTTATTTATTTGAAAAATATTAGATCCTAGATGTACATAGATGTACATGTACAATGCATCAGTGACAATATGTACTTTGCAGAGATTTTATTTATTATTGCAACATTGTAATTTCTTCATCTCTGCTCCGGGTCTAACTTCAGGAGGACATTTAGTGTGAGCATAAATTTGTCCAGAGTTATCAAAAATAACCATCATATTTCAAATAAATGGGGAGGCATATTATAATATTGCAAGTTCCAAATACTTCAACTCAGAATTGGGGCCTTCAGAAAGTATTCACACACCTTGACTTTTTCCACATTTTGTTGTGTTACAAAGTGGGATTAAAATTGCATTTAATTGTAGTTTTTGGTCAACGATCTACACAAAATACTCTGTAATGTCAATATGAGAAAAAAATGTTTTTAAAGCAAAATGCTAATATAGTATCTTTATAAGAGAAGTATTCAACCCGAGTCAATCAATATATGTTAGAATCACATTTGGCAGTCATTACAGCTGTGAGTTCTTCTGGGTAGGTTTCTAAGAGCTTTTCTTAACTGACTTGCCTAGTTAAATAAAGATTAAATAAATAATCTTTAAAAAAAGACCACCATTTTCAGGTCTTGCCATAGATTTTCATGCAGATTTAAGTCAGACCTGTAACTTGGCCACTCAGGAACATTGACAATCTTCTTGGTAAGCAACTCCAGTGTAGATTTGGCCTTGTTTTTTTAGGTTATTATCCTGCTGAAAGGTGAATTCATCTCCCAGTGTCTGGTGCAAGGCACACAGAACCAGGTTTTCCTCTAGGATTTTGCCTGTGCTTAGCTCCTTTCCATGTATTTTTTATCCTGAAAAACTCCCCAGTCCTTAACCATTACAAGCATACCCATAACATGATGCAACCTCCACAATGCTTAAAATAATGGAGAGTGGTACTCAGTAATGTGTTGTATTGGATTTGCCCCAACATAAAACTTTGTATTCAGGACAAAAAGTTATTTGCTTTGCCACATTTCCTGTAGTATTACTTTAGTGCCTTGTTGCAAAGAGTATGCATGTTTTGGAATATTTTTTATTCCGTACAGGCCAAAATGTAATGAATAACTTCACCATTCTCAAAGGGATATTCAATATCTGCTTTTTTAAAAACTAATCTATCAATATGTTTCCTTCTTTGCAAGGCATTGGAAAACAAAATGTGGAAAAAGTCAAGGGGTGTGAATACTTTCAGAAGGCACTGTACCAGTATGATAAGGCATACCAGCATAATAAATCACACATCCTGTATTACTGCACTGGGAGAATGTTGTATTTGTCTGATCCCCAAACAAAATAAAGAGCGTTTATTTGTTGTGTTTATATTGTTATTTGTTTGTGTCTTTGCCAGTGTGTTTCTATAGGACAAAGTAATGGCAGGCCAAACAGTGTCCATGGAGGGGCCAGTGTGTCTAATTGAGAACGACAGTGACGGGAAACTGTGTGTGGTCCGCAGCGCACTGGAAACCCTGAGCCAGATTGAGCAGCATGTGGTAGTGGTGGCAGTGGTCGGCCTGTACCGCACCGGCAAGTCATACCTCATGAACAAACTGGCTGGGACGAACAAAGGTGGGAACATTAATTATTACCTTAATTTATTACCTAATACAATATATTATTATACGCTGGTAGTAGGCCTGGTTAGTGATTATTAGGGTCTGACAGTCTACAGTATATGGCACATTTCCTTAGATGCCTCAGAATGTAGGCTCTGCTTGCCAGTTCTTACGCACAGGAATTTGAAACTCTACAGCTGCTCCATCAGGATCGACATATGCTTTCTAAAATCAACATTGATTTTGTTTTGCTGACAACACTCTCAAATCCGACCCCATAATAAGGCTGTAAGACATTTAGGGGTATTAGTTTCCCCAAATACAACACATACAGTAGCTACTGATATTCTCTAGGTTTTCCATGCATTATATGATTTTGTGAGATTTCCGCAGCAAATGGAATACTTGCACACAAATACTTGCACACTTCTCTGAATTTGCCCCAGTAGTTTGCACTTACACGGAATACAAACCGGCTGCGCGCGTGCGCCATCGTGCATAAATTTGTTTTGTCCCCACAAATCAAATCAATTCAAATTTATTTACATAGCCCTTCGTACATCAGCTGATATCTCAAAGTGCTGTACAGAAACCCAGCCAAAAACCCCAAACAGCAAGCAATGCAGGTGTTGAAGCACGTTGGCTCGGAAAAACTCCCTAGAAATACCAAAACCTAGGAAGAAACCTAGAGAGGAACCAGGCTATGAGGGGTGGCCAGTCCTCTTCTGGCTGTGCCGGGTGGAGATTATAACAGAACATGGCCAAGATGTTCAAATGTTCATAAATGACCAGCATGGTCAAATAATAGGTCTGGGACAGGTAGCACGTCCGGTGAACAGGTCAGGATTCCATAGCCGCAGACAGAACAGTTGAAACTGGAGCAGCAGCACGGCCAGGTGGACTGGGGACAGCAAGGAGTCATCATGCCAGGTAGACCTGAGGCATGGTCCTAGGGCTCATGTCCTCCGAGAGAAAGAAAGAGAGAAAGAGAGAATTAGAGAGCAGGAGAAGTACTCCAGATATAACAAACTGACCCTGACCCTGACACATAAACTACTGCAGCATAAATACTGGAGGCAGAGACAGGAGGGGTCAGGAGACACTGTGGCCCCATCCGATGATACCCCCGGACAGGGCCAAACAGGAAGGATATAACCATACCCACTAGAGGGAGCCCCCACACCACTAGAGGGATATCTTCAACCACCAACTTACCATCCTGAGACAAGGCAGAGTAGAGCCCACAAAGATCTCTGCCACGGCACAACCCAAGGGGGGGCGCCGACCCAGACAGTAAGATCACATCAGTGACTCAACCCACTCAAGTGATGCACCGCTCCTAGGGACGGCATGAAAGAGCACCAGTAAGCCAGTGACTCAGCCCCTGTAATAGAGTTAGAGGCAGAGAATCCCAGTGGAAAGAGGGGAACCGGCCAGACAGAGACAGCAAGGGCGGTTCGTTGCTCCAGAGCCTTTCCATTCACCTTCACACTCTTTGGCCAGACTACACTCAATCATATGACCCACTGAAGAGATGAGTCTTCAGTAAAGACTTAAAGTTTGAGACCTAGTTTGCGTCTCTCACATGGGTAGGCAGACCATTCCATAAAAATTGAGCTGTATAGGAGAAAGCCCTGCCTCCAGCTGTTTGCTTAGAAATACTAGGGACAATTAGGAGGCCTGCGTCTTGTGACCGTAGCATACGTGTAGGAATGTACGGCAGGACCAAATCAGAGAGATAGGTAGGAGCAAGCCCATGTAATGCTTTGTAGGTTAACAGTAAAACATTGAAATCAGCCCTTGCCTTGACAGGAAGCCAGTGTCGGGAGGCTAGCACTGGAGTAATATGATCAATTTTTTTGATTCTAGCAGCTGTATTTAGCACTAACTGACGTTTATTTAGTGCTTTATCCGGGTAGCCGGAAAGTAGAACATTGCAGTAGTCTAACCTAGAAGTAACAAAAGCATGGATACATTTTTCTGCATCATTTTTGGACAGAAAGTTTCTGATTTTTGCAATGTTACGTAGATGGAAATAAGTCTTGATATGTTCGTCAAAAGAGAGATCAGGGTCCAGAGTAATGCCGAGGTCCTTCACAGTTTTATTTGAGACGACTGTACAACCATTAAGATTAATTGTCAGATTCAACAGAAGATCTCTTTGTTTCTTGGGACCTAGAACAAGCATCTCTGTTTTGTCCGAGTTTAAAAGTAGAACGTTTGCAGCCATCCACTTCCTTCTGCCTGAAACACAGGCTTCTAGCGAGGGCAATTTTGGGGCTTTACCATGTTTCATTGAAATGTACAGCTGTGTGTCATCCGCATAGTATTGAAAGTTATGTTTTCGAATGACATCCCCAAGAGGTAAAATATATAGTGAAAACAATAGTGGTCCTAAAACGGAACCTTGAGGAACACCGACATTTACAGTTGATTTGTCAGAGGACAAACCATTCACAGAGACAAACTGATATCTTTCCGACAGATAAGATCTAAACCAGGCCAGAACTTGTACCTGTAGGCCAATTTGGGTTTCCAATCTCTCCAAAAGAATGTGGTGATCGATGGTATCAAAAGCAGCACTGAGGACAGATGCAGAGCCTCGGTCTGATGCCATTAAAAATTAATCTACCACCTTCACAAGTGCAGTCTCAGTGCTATGATGGGGTCTAAAACCAGACTGAAGCATTTCGTATGCATTGTTTGTCTTCAGGAAGGCAGTGAGTTGCTGCGCAACAGCCTTTTCTAAAACTGTTGAGAGGAATGGAAGATTCGATATAGGCCGATAGTTTTTTATATTTTCTGGGTCAAGATTTGGCTTGGGAAATCCTCACTTGGGGAAAGCTGCTTTTTAGTTAGCTTAGTGACAGTATCAAAAATACATTTTGGATTGTTCTTATTTTCCTCAATTAAGTTGGAAAAATAGGATGATCGAGCAGCAGTAAGGGCTCTTCGATACTGCACAGTACTGTCTTTCCAAGCTAGTCGGAAGACATCCAATTTGGTGTGGCGCCATTTCCGTTCCAATTTTCTGGAAGCTTGCTTCAGAGCTCGGGTATTTTCTGTATACCAGGGAGCTAGTTTCTTATGAGAAATGTTTTTAGTTTTTAGGGGTGCAACTGCATCTAGGGTATTGCGCAAGGTTAAATTGAGTTCCTCGGTTAACTGATTTTTGTCCTCTGACGTCCTTGGGTAGGCAGAGGGAGTCTGTAAGGGCATCAAGGAATCTTTGTGTTGTCTGTGAATTTATAGCACGATGCTCCTTGGTTGGGGTCTGAGCAGATTTTTTGTTGCAATTGCAAACGTAATAAAATGGTGGTCCGATAGTGCAGGATTATGGGGAAAAACATTAAGATCCACAACATCTCTTCCATGGGACAAAACCCACTGAGTCGATGATGGCTCCGAAAGCCTTTTGAAGTGGGTCTGTGGACTTTTCCATGTGAATATTAAAGTCACCAAAAAGTAGAATATTATCTGCTATGACTACAAGGTCCGATAGGAATTCAGGGAGCTCAATGAGGAACGCTGTATATGGCCCAGGAGGCCTGTAAACAGTAGCTATAAAAAGTGATTGAGTAGGCTGCATAGATTTCATGACTAGAAGTTCAAAAGACGAAAACGTCATTTTTTTGTTGTTGGTAAATTGAAATTTGCTATCGTAAATGTTAGCAACACCTCCGCCTTTGCTGGATGCACGGGGGATATGGTCACTAGTGTAACCAGGAGGTGAGGCCTCATTTAACACAGTAAATTCATCAGGCTTAAGCCATGTTTCAGTCAGGCCAATCACATCAAGATTATGATCAGTGATTAGTTCATTGACTATAATTGCCTTTGAAGTAAGGGATCTAACATTAAGTAGCCCTATTTTGAGATGTGAGGTATCACGATCTCTTTCAATAACGACAGGAATGGAGGAGGTCTTTATCCTAGTGAGATTGCTGAGGCGAACACCTCCATATTTGATTTTGCCCAACCCAGGTCGAGGCACAGACAGTCTCAATGGGGATAGCTGAGCTGACTACACTGACTGTGCTAGTGGCAGACTCCACTAAGCTGGCAGGCTGGCTAACAGCCTGCTGCCTGGCCTGCACCCTATTTCATTGTGGAGCTAGAGGAGTTAGAGCCCTGTCTATGTTGGTAGATAAGATGAGAGCACTCCTCCAGCTAGGATGGAGTCCGTCAGTCCTCAGCAGGCCAGGCTTGGTCCTGTTTGTGGGTGAGTCCCAGAAAGAGGGCCAATTATCTACAAATTCTATCTTTTGGGAGGGGCAGAAAACAGTTTTCAACCAGCGATTGAGTTGTGAGACTCTGCTGTAGAGCTCATCACTCCCCCTAACTGGGAGGGGACCCAGAGACAATTACTCGATGCCGACACATCTTTCTAGCTGATTTACACGCTGAAGCTATGTTGTGCTTGGTGAACTCTGACTGTTTCATCCTAACATCGTTGGTGCCGACGTGGATAACAATATCTCTATACTCTCTACACTCGGCAGTTTTAGCTTTAGCCAGCACCATCTTCAGATTAGCCTTAATAAATCCTGTTGTAACTACCCATCCCGGATCCGGGAGCGTAATCATCATCTGACACTAATTAGCATAATGCAACTGACATAAATATTACTAGAAAATATTCGGATTCATGAAATCAGAAGTGAAATATATTGAAACACAGCTTAGACTTTTGTTAATCACCCTGTCATCTCAGATTTTGAAAATATGCTTTACAGACAAAGCAAGACAAGCATTTGTGTAAGTTTATCGATAGCCTAGCATAGCATTTTGCCTAGCTAGCAGCAGGCAACCTGGTCACGAAAATCAGAAAAGCAATCAAATTAAATTGTTTACCTTTGATGAGCTTCGGATGTTTTCACTCACGAGACTCCCAGTTACATAGCAAATGTTCCTTTTTTCAAAAAATATTATTTTTGTAGGCGAAATAGCTACGTTTGTTCTTCACGTTTGGCTGAGAAATCGACCGGAAATTGCGGTCACGAAAATGTAGAAAAATATTCAAAATTAGCTCCATAATATCGACAGAAACATGGCAAACTTTGTTTATAATCATTGCTCAAGGTGTTTTTCAAATATCTATTGGATAATATATCCACTGGGACTATTGGCTTTTCAGTAGGACCGAGAGGAAAAATGGCTACCTCTGTATTTTACGCAATAATCACTCTGAGAGCCATCAGGTGACCACTTGGTGACCACAGGTGACCACGCAATATAGTTGCTTACGCTCATTCTTCAACATAAATGCGTGAAACTACGTCAAAATGCTGTAGACATCTTGGGGAATATGAAGAAAAAGGAATCTGGTTGATAGCCCATTCACTGCTCAATAGGGACGCATCGGAACGCAGAGCTTTCAAAACATGAGTCACTTCCGGATTGGATTTTTCTCAGACTTTCGCCTGCAATATCAGTTCTGTTATACTCACAGACAATATTTTTACAGTTTTGGAAACTTTAGAGTGTTTTCTAACCTAAGCTGTCAATTATATGCATATTCTAGCATCTTGTCCTGACAAAATAGTCTGTTTACTTTGGGAACGTTATTTTTCCAAAAATGAAAATACTGCCCCCTAGTTACAAAAAGTATTTTACGTCGGTAGCCCTGCCCCCTGGTAAACAGTGTATGATCGCTGGATGATTCATTTTAAGTCTAATACTGCGGTTAATGGAGTCGCCAATGACTAGGGTTTTCAATTTGTCAGAGCTAATGGTGGGAAGCTTCGGCGTCTCAGACCCCGTAACGGGAGGAGTAGAGACAAGAGAAGGCTCGGCATCAGACTCCGACTCGCTGCTTAATGGGGAAACCGGTTGAAAGTTTCTGTCGGCTGAATGAGCGACACCGGTTGAGCATTCCTACAGCATTTCCCTCCAGAAACCATGAGAAAGTTGTCTGGCTGCGGGGACCATGCGAGGGGATTTATACTAACGTTACTATCTGTACTTGCTGGTGGCACAGACGCTGTTTCATCCTTTCCTACACTGAAATTACCCTTGCCTAACGATTGCGTCTGAAGCTGGGCTTGCAACAGCGACTGCAATTAGAAGGCATCATGTTAATGTTACTACTTAGCTTCGGCTGTTGGAGGTCGTGACGAACCACGTCCAGATAAAGCATCCGGAGTGAGAAAGATGAGTGAGGGGAAAAAACAAAAATTTAAACGGTAATTAAAAAGAAAAAACCGTAAAGTTGTCAGGTAGCAAAGTAAGGTTGGCAATAAAATGCACAAACCGCACAGCAACACGTAAACAAGTCTGCAAGTTGTGACCGGCACCAAACGTGATCAGGACACGCAGGTTAAAATATCAAAAAAACTCTGAACCAATTACATTAATTTGGAGATTTAGCATTAAAAAGCATTAAACCTTTATGGCAATTCAGCTAGCTAGCTTGCACTTGCTAGCTAATTTGTCCTATTTAGCTAGCTTGCTGTTGCTAGTTAATTTGTCCTGGGATATAAACATTGAGTTGTTATTTTACCTGAAATGCATAAGTTCCTCTACTCCAACAATTAATCCACACATAAAATGGTCAACCGAATCGTTTCCAATCATCTCTCCTCCTTCTAGTCTTTTTCTTCTCTTGACTTTATATTGCGATTGACAACTTTCATAAATTAGGTGCATTACCGCCACCAACCTCGTTCGTCTTTCAGTCACCCACGTTGGTATAACCAATGAGGTGATGGTGCACGCGGGCAGCCGGTTTGGGTTCCGTGTTAGCTTTATTTTTTTTTCAAATGTTTTCATAATACAAAAATCAACTTACATTGCTACATCAAACATGTCTAGCAAACCAAACACAGGTATTAACAATACTCAAACATACAAAAAATATCAACAAAATAATACAAAAAATAAACAATTTAAGTGCAATTATATTCACTCTGAAAATATCTTATTATAATGATTCATGAAGATGTTATTCTTGTTGTTATTCACTAGGGTTAATGTTTTAATAAGATAATTAAATTCAATCAGAAAAATATGTAATTTTGGTATAGAATTTTGTCATTTTTGTTTGTGTATAAAGTATTTGGCAACAAGAATTAAAAAAATAACAATAATCTCAGTGGTTTTGTTATCATTACAATAGTAACATAATATATATTTAATGTAAAAAATATAGGCAGTGTTCATAATGGTAAATAAGTACTTTGCAAGGTTTTCCCAAAATTCTGCCACAAATTTACATTCAAAGAACAAGTGAGACAGATTCTCACCTTTTTCACAGAAAACGCAGATATCATCAATAGCCACAAATGTGGAAATCATAGAATTACATGGATATATCTTACATTTTGAAGTGCACTTCCTTAACTTTGTTTGGTATATCGTATTTGTAAGGCCTTAACCATGCATTTTTCCAGACAATGTCAGGAATAAGCATGTTCCAGAAAAACTTTCCTCTCGGTGTAAGTTGGTTTTGTGAATGAAGAATTTGTCTTATATATTTATTACAACAAGATTTCTCAAGTAAGCCCACGCCTTCCAATCTGAGTTCTGGATAAACTTTGTGATCATTCCCAAAATTAAGATGAGTTTTCATAAGTGTAGTTAGACCACTGGGAACGGCTTTGATCACAGAAATAAACTCTCTGAAAGGTATTGGAAACTCTTTCAATGTTAAAAATTGTTCATATGTGAGAATATTACCCTTGTTGTAGAAAATATAAAGAACAAAGTCAATATTCCTCTCATGCCAGCTGGGGTAGAACAATTACTTATTACTTACAGTTATGTCAGAATTATTCCGCAAAAGAGCTTTATGAGGGGAAAAATTGTGCAGGAAACATGTTTTCCAGGCCATTAAAGCTTGTTGGCGAAACCTAGCCAATTTAGCAGGTCATCTTTCAGGAATATAATTACATTTCAGTAAAAATTGAAGACCTCCCAATTTATTAAACACATTATTTGGAATTAAATACAATATTGAATCAGTATCGATGAAACATTTTTTCAACCAGTTTATCTTGAAAGTGTTATTTATGTCAACAAAATCCAACACTTCTAGACCGCCTTCAGCTCTTTTGTTAGAAAGGACAGATTTTTTTAGTTCGTGAGACTTATTTTTCCAGATTAAGTCAAGAAAGGTCTTATTGATCTCTTTACAAGTAGCTGGATTTACACATAACGATAATGAGGGGTACACAAAACGAGACAGTCCCTCTGCCTTGGACAGAAGTACTCTCCCAAGTATAGAAAGATCTCTTTGTAGCCAATTATTAAATATATTTTTAGTTCTCTTAATTTTAGGAGAGAAATTCAAATGTTGTCTGACTAAGTGGTTTTTTGACAGATGTATTCCTAAATATTTAACACAGTCCTTTACAGGAATATTTTCTATTTCTTTATCATCAGAGTCAAATAAACATAAGATTTCACATTTAGAAACATTGAACATTAATCCTGATGCAATAGAAAATGCAGTTATAGCATTAAGGGCATGTGCGACCTGGTCTTTGTCTCTAAAGAAAAGAGTAGTATCATCAGCCAGTTGGGATATTTTGATTTCTTTGTTAAAAATGGTTAAGCCATACAAATGTGCATTATTCAGAATATTTAAAGATAGAAGTTCCACAACCAAAATGAATAAAAATGGCAAAATTGGGCATCCCTGTCGTACACTTCTGTTGATACTAAATATTTTGGAAGTGTTAAGGTTTAGTAGCACAGAACTATTTATATCTTTGTAAAACATGCAAATCACTTTAATAAAATGTTCACCAAATCCAAAAAGTTTACGAGACCTAAAGAGAAATTAATGTTCAATTGTGTCAAAGGCTTTACAGAAGTCCAAAAATAAGACAACTGCATCTGAGTCAATTGCATTTGAATAATCTATAAGGTCCAAGACTAAACAAATGTTGGAGCTTATGTGACATCCCTTCATAAATCCTGTTTGAGTTTCATTTATAATGGTATCTAATTCCTTTCTTTAATCTTTTGGCATAAACCAGAGCAATCAATTTGTAATCAACATTTAATAAAGTAATTGGTCTCCAATTGTCAATGAGAGAAGGGTCTTTTATCAGGCTTCGGAATCAATGAAATAAGGCCCTGTTTCATAGTGGAGACCATTTCCCCATTTTTAATGCAATCTTGAAACATATTGAAAATCGGGTCTTCTAGTAACTCCCAAAACTGTCTATAGAATTCAACTGTCAGGCCATCAGGGCCAGGTGATTTCATCTGTCAGGCCATCAGGGCCAGGTGATTTCATCTGTCAGGCCATCAGGGCCAGGTGATTTCTCTTTTTTCATAGAATTCAGAGCCTCTAATTTCTTCAATTGACACAGGTGAATCGCAAACTGAGTGGAAATCATCCTCAATTACAGGAACATAATTCTGAATGTGGCAAATGTAGCTTTCACAACCATCTTCCTGAAATTGAGAGCTGTAAAGGTTTTCATAAAAGGAATTGACAAATGATGATATTGTAATGGGATCTTTGCATAAAACGTCGTTAATTTTGAGTGCAGTTATTGATTTTCTTCTGTAGCTTCTCTTTTCAAGTGCAAAAAAGTAACTAGTGTTTCTTTCCCCCTCTTCAATCCATTTTGCTCTTGACCTTACAAAGGCGCCATTTTCCAAATCCGTGTAAGTCTGTTCTAATTCTAGTTGTAAAGACCTGAACACAGACTCCTCTTCTTCAGATAGAATATCTTTCTTTTGAAAACTGTCAAGCTTGCTCATCATCTCCTTTTCTCTAAGGTTCTTTAATTGCATCAGCTCTTTGGTGCGTTTAATGGCTACCATTATGACTTTATTTTTGAAAAATTCCCATCTACTTCCATGACCCAAGTCTTTCCTTGCAAAAATATCTCTAGCTAATGATTTGATGTTTTCAATGAGATCAGTATCTTTAAGAAGTGTATTGTTTAATTTCCAATATCCTCGAGTACCTTTTGATTTTTTAGTAGCTTGTAAATTCAGGGAAATCAAGTGATGATCAGAAAAGGGAGCCAACTGATGATCTACATCTATAACAAATTGTAACAAAAAAAGGGAAATTAGGAATAAATCTATTCTAGATTTACGTGACATAGATTTGTTGGTCCAGGTATAACCCTTAGCATCCGGATTGAAATAACGCCAGGCATCCTCAACACAGAGATCCTTGCATAATGTAATGATAATGTTACTATTTTGAAGGTTTTGACTCGTTCTAGGAGGAAAACGATCAGCAGATGCATCAGGTGTTTCGTTAAAATCCCCTGAAATAATTAGAAAAGCCTCAGAGTATTTGTTGCTTTAATCCTGTACTTTCCTGGTAAAAAGGGTAAAAAGGGTCTTATTAGGAGCAGGTGAGTTATGTCCGTCCGTATACATTACAGATGATGAAAATAGCATTGTCAAGTTTAACAGTTACTATGACCCATCTGCCGTCTTGTGAAGATGTAGATTCTAGAATGTCACCTTTAAACTTGTGAATAAGTGTCAAAACACTGAACAGCTCAATGACTTTCAAAGTGGCACCGTCATAGGATGCCACCTTTCCAATAAGTCAGTTCATCAAATTTCTGCCCTGCTAGAGCTGCCCCGGTCAACTGTAAATGTTGTTATTGTGAAGTCTCGTGAAGATTTGTTTCAGAATATAACACTTACAAGAACTTGTGAATTCAATATAGGTTTTTAATACAAACACATCAGAAGCCTAAATGGTCCGCGGAACACACACTTTTCCAGAGCATATTTATACACACACAGCATATGAGTCCATTCCACATGTTAATGAAGTTACTTCCCTCAGGTCATTTGCCACCATTCTTCCATGGAATTGCTCAGCTTTGTTGCTCTCTGTAAGAAAGTCTATTTGAATTCACAAGCTCCGGTATCTGAGAAGTATTTGATTCAATATTTTCCACAACATGGTTTGGAGGGCAGTGTGGCTGGCAAAGTTCCAAACTCTCAGCATGTGTAGGCTCATGATGTGAATGAAACATGGTGTGGACTACATCATGTGGTGCACTACCCCCAACATTCTTTTGCCAGACCCTAGGGTAGTGGTCGGTGCTGTGTAGAGCTGGGCTGAGTTGAGGTGGGCCTGGTCTGGTAAATCTATATCAACACTGAAAATAAATTTTGAATAAGTCCATGTATTAGGGCAGGAGAATTATGTTTGTGGGGAGGACCTGGTTGCCCATGTCGGTTGTCTGCATGTCTTGTACTGGTCTTTTTTTGTGTTAAGCACATGACATTTGTAATGATCTTTTTGCACTTATTTTCTGCACTTAAAGAGCTTTGCTTTTTGCCTATAAATTGAAAGCGATATACAAAAAAAGAAGTGACACTATTACACTTCATTCAGCTGCCTCTAGCCCAAAGCTAAATGTACTAAAAATGTTGTTCTATTATCCTCATTCCTCAAGGTTTTGCCCTTGGAGCCACAATTCAGTCCCAGACTAAGGGCATCTGGATGTGGTGTGTGCCCCACCCAATAAAATCAGACCACACCTTGGTGCTGCTGGATACAGAGGGGCTGGGGGATGTGGAGAAGGTGGGAGATCAAGGTTATACATTTAACATAGTTACATGCAAGGCTACTACTGTACTGATTAAAAAGAGGCTCTTCATTGTCAAAATATTGTATGCAATGAAAATGCATACAGTACATATAAAACATACAGCAGAGTAAAGGCACATTTTAGAAATTATACAAACTTTTAACTTTTTCTCCTTGAACTTTGAACTACTCCCTGACTTTATTTCACTCATCACTCCAGTAACACCTACCTCATCTTTCTGTGTTGACAGGGTGACGATAGTAATGACAACTGGATATTTTCCCTGGCTGTTCTTCTGAGCAGCACCCTGGTGTACAACAGCATGGGCACCATCGACAACTACGCCCTGGAGAAACTACAGTATCCTTCAGCAGAGATGGGGAAGGGGAGATAGTGCCCAGAGCAAAGGGTAGTTTTCTAGCCTGGTCCCAGATCTGTGTGCTGTCATGCATAACAATGGAGTTAGGAGTTGGCAAAACAGCATAAACAGATCTGGAACCAGGCTATTGTTTTTCTGCCACTGTAATGAAAAATAGCAGCAGTTGTGGTAAGGTTTGGGTGACTTTGGGAGACTTAGCTTTGGCGACTTGACTTTGCAGAAAGCTGAAAGGGTTACAGGCCACACCCTCAAACTCGATATTATTCCCTTTGCAACCTGGTGGTGTTATACTATCCAATACAATCTCATCCAATGTAAACAACAAATATGTTTATTTGTGTGGCTCGCTGCATACATTTCTACAAAATAAATCATGGGTAACACTTTACATTAAGTTGCCCCTATTACTATGTAGCTGATACAGTCATAACTGTTAACAACATGGTAGTTACATACGTTTTTACCATGTAATTACATGGTACTGTAACAGGGTTGTTTTGGAATCAGTTATTACACAATTGGAAGTTTATTCCACACATGTAACTACTGATGTTATTACACATTCTCTTGTTCCACTATGTAACTAATGTTTTGCAATTACACATTTGAAAGTCATCTGTGAATTACCTTGTTAATAACTCAAACCACAATGTGACCGAGTTACACGCAACTACAAGGTGCCCCTACCACTGAATCTGCATGTAATAACCCGGGTTAATAAATAGGTTAGGACCTGGTAACAACAGGTGTAACAATGCACACCCTGTTATTAGCTACCTGTCATTTTCAACGGGTTTATTTCTGTGTTCTGACCTGGCTCAAAGGCTGGCTCGAGTGTAATGTAAGAATGATGCAGTTACATAGGATAAACTTGTAGTTATCATGTACCTACCCGGGAGCAAGCAACTTATAGTGAAGTGAAACCCAGTCGGTCATAACTTTTATAATTACTACATGTATGTAGTTACAATGTAACAATCTTTACAGACAATGGACTAACCAGGAGAAATTGAGACAGGAGAACATTAGGAGAACATTTACTTACATTGAACTTACTATGTAAGAATCTTTGTCAACCAAATCTCTAATTAAAATGTTGTTACAAGGGATATACATGTATTTGCAATGTACTTATCCAGGAGCAAGCAACTTGAAGGTGCAATATGGAGAGATTGCCGAATTTCAGTTTATGTGATGTATAGTATAGACAATCATCTAAACCGGTGTGAAATATCTTTTCTCTAACAAAACACATTGTATTTTCAACTGTTTGAAGCTGGTGTATAAAACCCGAAAGTAAAAGTTGCAAAAATTAAACTTTGGGTCACCCACTAAGTTACATAGTGCATCTTTAATATAAAGTGAAGTGAAATGGTTTATGACTTTGTAGTTACAATGTAACAACCTTTGCAGACAATAGGCTAACAAGGAGAATTAAGGAGACTGGAGAACATTTAGACTTTTCTTTAGTGGATTTGACAAAGATTCATATTCAAACCATTCAAATTCAATTCCCCATTTCAGACTCAAAGCAAGAACTATTGGTAGAACCTACTAACTAGTTGGTAAAAATGTAATAACACAGGGTGGTAAAGCTAGCTAGCTAGAATTTAGCTAATTAATGTTGATAGCTAGAAAGCAAGTTACTGTAAGCACTGGCACAATGTCAAAGCGTTTTCCAACTTGGTCAATAAAGACAAAATCGTCATTAAACTTATGAAACATTTAGTTAACAATATTATTTCACTGTTTTGAGACTTACATAACAAACCTTTATTAACACAACAAATTAAGAGACAGAAATAACATGTGGCTTCTATTTTGGCTGCAGAGGAGCTTGTGAGAGGTGAGAGGTCAGTATGACATCACTTCCTGGTGAACTCACTTCTACAAAATCAAAAAAAAAGAAAAAGAAATGTTACAAATGTAACCATGATTATGCGAGCTATTAGATCACTCCAATATGGTATCCTTCCAATATGGTAGCCAGCTACACACTGTGTGAAAAACAGCAGTGTAATAGAGCTGTAATGGGAGTTTATGATGGAAACTAGTATAGTTACTGTCTGTAATGTAAAGTAGTGTAACAGAAAAACTATAGTAAACACAGCTACACACTGAAACCCTCAGTGTAATAGAGCTGAGATGTGAGTTTCCATGGGAAACTAAGATAGTTACTGTCTGTACTGTAAAATAGTGACAGAAAACTATCGCAACTCAGCTGTGAAAAAACAACACCAGTGTAATCTCACTATGGTGAGGCTAGCATATACTCAGACCAACAGTGTAAGATTACTGTGTCTATAGTATATAATATGCAATACTGTATGATAGTATAGAATGGGACATACAGTATCAGCCATTGTCTCATACATTATCTGAAGGAGGAGGCGTGGAGAGTGAACTGCCTGACCATGAAGGGGCAAGGCATTCTACCTCACACACGTTTATAGCTTATTTCTTGCTATAGACGTGGGGGTTCAGGTTGGCAGGACATAAGGAAAAGTGTGTTTATAACTGTGCTTTGTCCTGCAATGATCAACTCTGGTTAAGCTAGCTACTTTGCATAGCTCATTCACCGTGATACACACAAGAGTCTAGGCAAGATGGCTGCGCCCTGTGAGAGATGAAACCGTGATGCGCCTCACGACTCCTAGCTCACTCTCAGGTGAGAACTGCAAGTCTGCCGGAGCGAAACGTACACAGTCTCCCGATCTTGCAGGGTAGGCGGCTCCCCGGATCCGAAGGCTAAAACCATGAAGGTTGGTGGACAGACAAGTCACACAGACAACTAAGACAAATCCTCAGCGCCGCCAATACTGCTCGACCAAACCAAGTATCGCCCAGGTTGGTACACTCTGTCACAAGTAATAAAAAGAAGGACCAAACCCAAACAAGATGGCACAAGCCAAACCGAGTGGAGGGACAGCAGAGCCATATTGGAGTGATCCAATATAGTGCTACATAACTCATGAAACATTTTTGTTCCCTATTTAGTGACTGACATTGCACTTTTGCACATTCAAAATAAGAAAAATAAGAAGCCAGAAGAACGCTGGGCTGTCACCAGGAAGTGACATCACACTGACATCTCATACTCTCCTTTGCAGCCAAAATGGAAGCCACATGCTATGTCCAAAGACAGTACAGTATGAATGAAGATAGGCAGAAACTGCTTCTCCAGTAGAAATCCCTGATCACCCTTGTAGGCCATCATGGCGACGTTGGCTAGCTAAGCCACAGATAGAACAATGAGACAGATATTTTACCGGATGTATAAATGTGAAGCATCCGGTTGGTGTTTCCACTCACTACCAAATATGTTGATGAGAGGAAGCTCAGTAGTAGGTGAAGATGGAGCGAGATGGATTTTGGCTGACATTCTGCAAATGTTCTTATCAATGGAACATTTGATCTCTATTAGTGCTGACCCCATTTAGTCGACTGTTATATTGTTTGGTCGATAGGCTGTTGGTCGACCGCGATTTCTTTAGTCGAGCAGTAGCAAAAAAAAATAAGAAATCATGGTGTACAAGACAGCTTTCTGATTCGCGCCAGTCTGAGTGGACTAATCCATTGTGGAGGATGTGGGGATGGTACTCTAAGGCATGTGCTACTGAAAATATATATGGTTAAGGACAATGGTGCAATATGAATAAAAACAGCATTATTTTATAACAAATGCACTTTCTCCTGCGTTTGATAGTGTTCGCTGTCTGCGGTTCTGAAACATCAGTGTGCTGTTAAATTGGTGCCTTTTCCTAGACTATGTTGCTATGTGCATAATAGCAAAGTTAACAAGCAGATTGGTGTTGAGAACAATGTGGCGGAGTCAGGAGCGCAGTCAGAAGACGAGAAAACAGCCCTTGCCTTAATTGTCTAAGAAAAGTGAGGAGAGAGGAAACCCCATCTTAATTTGGTCTATAATCAATAGCCTAACTGTTAAATGTGCCTGACTTTATAAATCATCCATATATATCTACAGAAATAAGACAGATCCTGCTTGTGTTTCCTGTTTGAGTGTTTGTTTAATAGCCTACTAATTCAGTGAGCTCCAATCCTCACACAACCACAACATTTCAGATAAACAATTTCATAAATTTGACTGTTTTTAATATTTGCTAGGCTGTAATACAAGGGTTGCACTTGTTTTTTTCATTAGAACACCCTCTCTGGTATTACTTATTATTTATTTAGTGTTGTTTAAACTGTTCCAAATTGTCAGAAAAATAACCCTCCTTTTTCTTGATCTCTTTCTTATTGTTATTATTACTACTATTATTGTTATGATCATCATTATAATAATAAGTAGCCAATTGCTTTTAAACTCAGTTTTTCACAATTCCTGTGTCACGGTTTTCTAGGTGTGAAAGAGAGTCGGACCAAAATGCGGCGTGTAGATTGCGATCCATGTTTAATAAACAAACGTAAAACACGAATCGATACAAACACTACAAAACAAAGAACGTAACAAAAACCGAAACAGCCCTATCTGGTGAACAACACAGAGACAGGAACAATCACCCACAAACACACAGTGAAACCCAGGCTACCTAAATATGGTTCCCAATCAGAGACAATGACTAACACCTGCCTCTGATTGAGAACCATATCAGGCCAGACATAGAAATAGACAAACTAGACAATGAAACATAGAATGCCCACTCAGCTCACACCCTGACCAACCAAAACATAGAAATATACAAAGTAAACTATGGTCAGGGTGTGACATCCTGACATTTAATCCGAGTAAAAATTCCCTGTCTTAGGTCAGTTAGGATCACCACTTTATTTTAAGAATGTGAAATGTCAGAATAATAGTAGAGAGATGTCACGACTTCCGCCGAAGTCGTTCCCTCTCCTTGTTCGGGCGGCATCGACGTCACCAGTCTTCTAGCCATCGCCGCTCCACCTTTCATTTTCCATTTGTTTTGTTTTGTTTTCCTGCACACCTGGTTTACATCTCCTCATAATTACTATGTGTATTTAGCCCTCTGTTCCCTCCATGTCTTTTTGGGGTATTGTTTATTGTCAAGGTTGGCACGCTTCCGGCTGGTTTGCACCGGGTTTTGGTTTGTACCCGTGCTTTGTGGCAGCCGGTACTTTGTACTTGGTTGTTGTACTTTATGCTGCCTCACTTGTTCTTTGGGCATTTGTTTTGTTTAAAGCCATGACATCATTTTCTGGAATTTGCCAAGCTGTTTAAAGGCACAATCAACTTAGTGTATGTAAACTTCTGATACAGTGAATTATAATTATAAGTGAAATAATCTGTCTGTAAACAATTGTTGGAAAACTTACTTGTTTCATGCTCGAAGTAGATGTCATAACCGACTTGCCAAAACTATAGTTTGTTAATAAGAATTTTGTGGAGTGGTTGAAAAACGAGTTTTAACTTCCTTTGGGCAGCATCCGGTGAAATTGTAGAGCACCAAATTCAAAATACAGAAATAGTCAAATTAAACATTCATAAAAATATAAGTGTTATACATTATCTGAGGACTGCGCCCAGTTTACAAAAGCATACAAACATTTTACAACCAAGTAAAGGAATTACAAAAGTCAGAAATAGCGATAAAATTAATCACTTACCTTTGATGATCTTCATATATTTGCACTCTTAAGAGGCCCTGTTACACAATAAATGTTTGTTCAGTTCGATAAAGTCCCTCTTTATGTCCCATCTTGCCTATAATTCACTGTATCACAATTCCAGTGGGTCAGGAACAATTATATTGTAATCTAACAGCACCTGTTTGGCACACATAATATCTATGTAGCGCTTGCTCGTTTCCTTATTTTTCTTGATCTCCAGTATTTTCCACAACTAGTCAAATTTATTCCACGCATCTGACCTCCCCTTTACCTCCTGAGAAACCAGTGAACATTCCCCTATTTTGAGTTTATTTGTCACGTCCTCTGCATCCATTTTACTGTCAAGTGTGTTATCATGTTCAGAGTTTGTTATAACCAATTTAGTCATATGATTATGATATGCTATGATATGATATGTCACATAAAGAGAGCAAGGTTTGAGGAAATAGGGAATATTTTTCTGAAACAATTGAGGGATTTCGGTAACAAAACATTTCAGTCAGAAATGTCTGTAATTATGTTGCAGCTTCAGCAACACGGACAGCACCATAAACACTTTTAATGTTCTGAGGAGGTTGATGTAGCTGGGAGGAGAGAGAGACAATCGGTGCTAGTCACACATTTACTCGCTGTCTTTTTTTTAAAAAGCGCAGGCGGCACAACCATATCGATTGCGGTCAGACTCCCTCTAGTCATTTGTGTGTCTTAATTATTTCATCAAACAGAGCTCTTAAAGCTTTAGACAAGCTCAGTGCATATAGTTGAATTTATTAAACCACATAGAATGTATGGAAAAATACATGTTTAAAAATGTCAAACAATCGATTGGTTGAAAGAACAGACGACTCTCGGTCGACAAAGATATTTTTGGGGTCGGGGACAGCCCGAATCTCTATACAGTTTTCTGTTTCCAAAGCTATAATCTGTTATGAACAGAGTGTACTAATTTCTGTGGAATTTACCCATTGTCAAGTTTTTTCAATTTGCGTTGTTTAGAAGGAGTGCAAGGGCGAATTGAGTTATTGCAGACGTGCACTTCACAGAGAAGGCGTTTCCTAATGGAAAAATGTAAATACGGTGAACACTTTGGAATTATCTGCATTTCTGCATAAATTGGTCAATTTTTTTTATCTGATCTTCATCTAAGTCACAACGATAGACACAGTGTGCTTAAACTAATAACACACAAATTATTGTATTTTTCTTGTCTATATTGAATATTTTGGTTTGAGTCATTAACATGGTAATTTACAGGTGACTTTCAAATGTGTAATTACAAAACAGTTACATAGTGGAACAAGAAAATGTGGTATAACACATGTGGAACACAGTAATTACACAGGTGGAATAACCTTCAGCAAGTGAAAGTGTAATTACACATTCCTTGCTCCAATTGTGTTGTAATTAATTCCACAACACACCAATTACCATGTAATTACATGGTCAAAACCTATTTAACTACCATGTTATTAATGTGTTAGTTACATAGTAAAAAGGGCAACTTAATGTAAAGTGTTACCAAATAATGTTCTAAATAGCAGAACCCTGTAGAATCTGGTCACAACCTCAGTGTGGGGATCATAGAGAGATAGAGATCACTACATAACCAGTTTTTGCATGGACATTGCCATTGAGGACTTCCACCATTTTAAAGTAGTGAACTGGTTATAACTTCCTATGAGTTAAGAAAGGACCACACAATTCCATCCAGGTTATCAGGAGGGGTCAGCCAATTAATTATACTCATGAGCAAACAGTCCATAACTGCAGGGGACAGTAATTTGCCAACCTTGGCTTTATACCTATTCAAACAACACTCCAGGTGGCAGTATGTACCCTTTCAATTTGTTTACCAACTAATAGAAGTAGTAGTGGGAAAAAATGTACTACTTCAAAATGGAGATGGCTTCAATGGCGCTGCCCATGCTCTCACAGATGCCATGATGGGACAGAAACAAAGATGTGTCATCTAACTAAGTCTGGATATGTCTGGGTTTATTGTCCTCAACACCGCCCCCTAAAGCTATGTGACAGAACTGACAGACCACATTAAGGTGAAGTCGGTTGAGGGAGACATTGATGAATCTGCAGACTATGTCCGTTTCTTTCCGTCTTTTGTGTGGGCAGTCAGAGATTTCGGACTAGAGTTAAAGCTTGATGGAAAACCCATCACCGCACATCAGTACCTGGAGAATGCTCTTAAACCGAAACAAGGTGAGAATACTACACATGGATCAATGAAACTTAATATATGGTACTTAAAGTTCTACTTAAAAGGACAGTTCTACCAAATGACATTTTAGTTTCCTTACCTTGCAATCAGTCTATTGCCAAAGTAAGACAGCAATCCATGCTTTGGTTTTGTTTACCTGGCCACTGTTTACAAATGCTAATTTGTTCACATCAATGGTCCTGATATTAGCATTTTTGACATTTCATATCCAAATCATCCTAAAGTTTCTTCAATTGATTGTTTAGCTCAATTAAGTTACTTTAAGATGATTTGGACAATTCACATTTGGAGACAGTGGTCAGGTAAACAAAACAACAACATGGATTGTTGTCTTGTAATTTGTTCTATCTGTTCATTTATGTTTTTTTTTTTCAAAGGTACGAGCAACAAGATTGTTAAATACAACCTGCCTCGTGATTGTCTGAGGAAATTCTTTTCCCCTCGTTGGTGTTTTGTCTTTGAACGTCCTGCCAACTCTGAGAAAATGAAACGCATGGAGGAGTTGACAGATGCTGACTTGGAACCCTCCTTTGTGAAGCAGTCCAGAGACTTCTGTGACCACTTGTTTAAAGAAGTCAAGACTAAGACCATGATAGGTGGCCTGAAAGTCACTGGTAAAAGTGAGTATTTAAACTATTATATAGGTGTGAGAAAATACAGTGTATGTCTATTGGGTATAATTGAAAATATTCCACTACAATGGCTTTTTTCCAATTGTGCTGCTGCTACCACAACTACCATGTCTACTTTTACCTCTTTATTACTACAACCTCTATTTCTACTACCATACACTGAGTATATCAAACATTAAGAAAACCTGCTCTTTCCACGACATAGAATGACCAGGTGAATGCAGGTGAAAGCTACAATCCCGTATTGATGTCACTTGTTAAATCTACTTCAATCAAATCAAATCAAATGCTATTTGTCACATGCGCCGAATAGAACACAACCTTACAGTGAAATGCTTACTTACAAGCCCTTAACCAACAATGCAATTTTAAGAAGAAAGTATTTACAAAAATTAACTGAAGTAAAAAATTAATTAATTAATTAATTAACAGTAGCGAGGCTATATACGGGGGGTACCGGTCCAGAGTCAATGTGCGGGTGCACCGGTTAGTCGAGGTAATTGAGGTAATATGTACATGTAGGTAGAGGTAAAGTGACTATATATGGATAATAAACAGAGAGTAGCAGCAGTGTAAAAATGGGGGGGTTGCATGGGGACAATGCAAATAGTCCAGGTAGCCATTTGAAGAAGCTGTTAAGAAGGCTTTTGGACCTAGATATAGTGCTCCGGTACCGCTTGCCGTGCGGTAGCAGAGAGAACAGTCTATGACTAGGGTGGCTGGAGATCTTGGCAATTTCTTCCTCTGACACCGACGAGTATACAGGTCCTGGATAGCAGGAAGATTGGCCCCAGTGATGTATTGGGCCATATGCACTACCCTCTGTAGTGCCTTGCGGGGACTGAGCGTGCACCCCTGAGGGGCCCCTGTGTTGAGGATCAGCGTGGCAGATGGGTTGTTACCTACCCTTAAAACCTGGGAGCGGCCCGTCAGGAAGTCCAGGATCCAGTTGCAGAAGGAGGTATTTAGACCCAAGGTCCTTAGCTTAGTGTTGAGCTTTGAGGGCACAATGGTGTTGAATACTGAGCCGTAGTCAAAGAATAGCATTCTCACGTAGGTGTTCCTTTTGTCCAGGTGGGAAAGGGCAGTGTGGAGTGCAATAGAGATTGTATCATCTGTGGATCTGTTGGGGCGGTATGCAAATTGTGGGTCTAGGGTTTCTGGGATAATGGTGTTGATGTGAGCCATGACCAGCCTTTCAAAGCACTTCATGGCTACAGACATGAGTGCTACAGGTCGGTAGTCATTTAGGCAGGTTGCCTTGGTGTTCTTGAGCACAAGGACTATGGTGGTCTGCTTGAAACATGTTGGTATTACAGACTCGGGCAGGGACAGGTTGAAAATGTCAGTGAAGACACTTGCCAGTTGGTCCGCGCATGCTCGGAGTACACGTCCTGGTAATCCATCTGGCCCTGCGGCCCTTTGAATGTTGACCTGTTTAAAGGTCTTACTCACATCGGCTACGGAGAGCGTGATCACACAGTCGTGCGGAAGAGCTGATGCTCTCGTGCATGCTTCAGTGTTGCTTGCCTCGAAGCAAGCATAAAAGTTATTTAACTCGTCTGGTAGGCTCATGTCACTGGGCAGCTCATGGCTGTGCTTCGCTTTGTAGTCCGTAATAGTTTGCAAGCCCTGCTACATCAAACGAGCGTCGGAGCTGGTGTAGTACGATTCCATCTTAGTCCTGTATTGCCGCTTTGCCTGTTAGATGGTTCGTCGGAGGGCATAGCGGGATTTCTTATAATCCTCCCTGTTAAGTCCCGCTCCTTGAAAGTGGCAGCTCTACCCTTTAGCTCTGTGTGGATGTTGCCTATAATCCATGGCTTCTGGTTGGGGTATGTACGTACGGTCTCTGTGGGGACGACGTCATCGATGCATTTATTGATGAAGCCAGTGACTGAGGTGGTGTACTCCTCAATGCCATCGGAAGAATCCCGGGAAACATATTCCAGTCTGTGCTAGCAAAAAGGTCATGTAACTTAGCATCTGTGTCATCTGACCACTTCCTTATTGAGCGAGTCACTGGTTCTTCCTGCTTTAGTTTTTGCTTGTAATCAGGAATCAGTAGGATAGAGTAATGGTCAGATTTGCCAAATGAAGGGCGAGGGAGAGCTTTGTACGCATTTCTGTGTGTGGAGAAAATAGTTTTTTTCCCTCTGGTTGCACATTTAAGATGCTGGTAGAGATTAGCTAAAACGGATTTAAGTTTTCCTGCATTGAAGTCCACGGCCACTAGGAGCACCGCCTCTGGATGAGTATTTTACCCCTTTTTCTCCCCAATTTTGTAGTATCCAATTGTCTCATCGCTACAACTCCCGTACGGGCTCGGGAGAGACGAAGGTTGAAAGTCATGCGTCCTCCGATACACAACCACAACCAACACAACCAACCAAGCCGCACTGCTTCTTTAACACAGCGCACATCCAACCCGGAAGCCAGCCGCACCAATGCGCCGGAGGAAACACCGTGCACCTGGCCACCTTGGTTAGCGTACACTGCGCCCAGCCCGCCCCAGGAGTCGCTGGTGCGCGATGAGACAAGGACACCCCTACCGACCAAGCCCTCCCTAACCCGGGCGACGCTAGGTCAATTGTGCGTCGCCCCACGGACCTCCCGATCGCGGCCGGTTACGACAGAGCCTGTAGAGTCCATGCCCCAACGAATTGAGGCTGTTCTGAGAGCAACTCAATATTGGGAAGGAGTTCTTAATGTTTTGTACACTCATTGTAACACAACAACCATCCACCACTAAAATCACAACAGACAACTACTACCACTACCTTTCACCATCACCACTTCCACTAACAACATCTACTACTACTACTACAACCACCATCATTACCACTAAAATCACTACCAACACCACTGCTACTACTGCTACTACCATCATTACTACTTAAACTACTACATCCACCACCATCACTACTACTACAAATACTACTGCCAGATGTGCTGAGCCCCATTTTTCCTATGCAGTGCTCGGGAACCTGACAGAGATGTACGTTGACATGATACGGAGTGGGCAGGTACCCTGCCTGGACAATGCTGTGGTGGCGCTGGCCCAGATTGAGAACTCCAGTGCCCTTGAAAAGGCCAAGGCCTACTACCAGCAGAGCATGGCAAAGATGGTGGTCTTTCCCACTGAGACCCAGCAGCAGCTGTCTATGGTTCATGCTTCCATGGAGAGGGAGGCAGTGGCCATCTTCATGAATAGTTCATTCAAGGATGAAGAACAGAAGTACCAGAAGGAGCTCATGGTATGGGAATATATTATACTCGTGGTTTGCACATTGCATCATAATATTGTCATTAAGGTTCTCTTTGGGACTGAGTGGAGTACTACACATCTATCTAGATGTACTCTGGCTTTTCTAAAGTTAGCTAGGTTCAGTTAGCTTCACATTCCAGCTCAAGCTTCAACCATGTTACGAAGGTGGATATTGATTGTGCACCAGCCTCTTACCCGAGCCTGTTCAAGCCAGGCTTGTTAGTGCGCGTTCATGTCACAAGTGGCAACATCAATCCATGGGCGAGTCAGTGCCACATTTACATTTAGACCGAAATCTCTTCTGCGTGAAGTTGTAAATGTTTCCTGTTATTACAAAAATTGAATGTGTAATGTGATAGGCATTTTAATAATATTATTTTTAACATACAAAACCATTGATCAATACAATATTAATACAATATATATTAATACAACTGAAGAGGATGATGACACAATCTTTTTGAGAGGGAGGGAATATGATTTCATTGGTCTTCAACTTGCAACATACACTTCATTCAGAATAAATGGAGATAGCCCATGGACTTAGATAGAAATTGCATTATTGTATCTGTCCCATTTTGGCCTTTGTGAGAGCATGGGCAGCGCCATTGAGGCCATATACATTTTGAAATAGTCAATTGTCTTCTTCTACTTCTATGAGTTGGCAAACAAACTGAAAGGGTGTGTGCTGCCACCTAGAGTATGTTGTTTGAACAGGTATAAAGCCAAGGTTTGCGATTTACTGCCACCTGCAGTTATGGACTGTTTGCTCACGAGTATAATTCATTGGTCAATCCCTCCTGATGAACCAGATGGAATCATGTGATCCTTCCTTAACCTAAAGGAAGACCCATCCAGCTGACTACTTCAAAATTTTGAAAGTCTTCAATGGAGGATGCCCATGTAAAACCTTTTGGGCATTAGAGTCCTCTATATCTGTCTCTATGAATTAGTCCTGACTTACCTTGACCCAGAGCAGGTTAGATCTGAAGGATTCGTAGGTGGCTAAAAGTTGAGCCACCTTCGTGTCACCGGCTATCCCGAGTTGAACTCAGAGTTGACCGAAGTTAAATAGCTAACTCTTTTATCTTGCATCGTAGTACACTACTCTGGAGGACTGAACAGTCTACTCAATTCATTCTCAATTGGAGCTGATGAAGATTTTCTCTGACTTGCATTATAGTGGCTTGGAAACGCGATGACATTTCAATAGGAGGCTAATAATTAGTAGGAAAACCTTTTGTCATCATTGTGATGTCATCAGATTTACTTTAGATGTCGTATAATGTTAGCTAGCTAGCTAAGTGAGGGGAGAGCAACGGGTTTTAGCTAGCTAACATTAGCATTGCTAGGTATTTTTGACAAACTTTGCTAGCTAATGGTAACATTGCCATCTGTCTAAAGTAAATTTGATGACATCATAATGGTGACAAAGTTGTTTCTTACTAATTATTGCATACATTAGCAATGTCAATGTATTTCCAAGCAACTATAGTGTAATTTAGACTAAACAATCATAAGCCTTTAAGAATGACTGAGCACTCCTCGACTTTCGGGGGTCACTGTGGCTAAGGCGTCTTTAGAATGTTCATAACAATGGTATGTATGATGCGACCGAGTGCTGGAGGTGCAACCCATGATTACATGGGTTGCATTTGGGAGGATGAAAGTCTTTATTTTGGTGCATCTTGGGAAAAAAAGTTCCATGCTCTCAAAACAATTAACTAAACTTTGAAAACAGTTTGCTCTTTGCAAAATAGCCCAAACATTTTTCTCCCCTCAAGCAACACATTTGCGTTTAACGTGTAGCGGTATTTATTAGAAGTATATTGTATATTGGAAGTATATGTAAATTGGATTTTATATCTGCTCCACTCTTAATGGACGGTCATAAATCATTGTTTTGGATCTCAAACCAATTAATGAATCAATCAATACTTATGCAAAAATGTATAAATTAAAGGGATAGTTCACATCACACAAATATACGCAAGTTTCCAAAATGTATTAGCACAAAAAAGTTACATTAAGATTATTTGAGCATGAAACTATGCTAAAATGCTAATATCGGAAATATCAACTTGCATTGTTTTTTTGACAAAAATGCTAAAAAGTTAGCATTTGGAAACAAAGCCAAGGTAAACAAAGACAAAGTGTGGATTGTTGTCTTATCTTGCCCATAGACTGCTGACAAGACAAGGAAACCAATATGTTTTTGTAATTGGGGTGAACCATCCCTTTAAAGACATTTGACCCATGCCCCCACCCCCCTCAAGTGGTCAAACAAAATACCTAATTTGAGAAGAGTTTTGGTGCTTTCTGACATTATACCACAAATCACTAGCCAGCTACCACCCAGTTACTCAACCCTTCACCTTAGAGGCTACTGCCCTATATACATAGACATGGAATCACTGGCCACTTTAATAATGTTTACATACTGCTTTACTCATCTCATATGTATATACTGTATTCTATTCTACTGTATTTTAGTCAATGCCACTCCAACATTGCTCGTCCTTATATTTCTTAATTCCATTATTTTACTTTCAGATTTGTGTATATTGTTGTGTATTGTTAGATACAACTGCACTGTTGGAGCTAGGAACACAAGCATTTCGCTACACCGACAATAACATCTGTTCAAATTTTTATGTGACCAATAAAAACACAAAACATTGAATTATTTGAATTCTGTTAGACAAAAGTATGTCATAAACATCACAGTGGAGTTCAAATACATGTTTGGACCTAACCTCTTTTCTCTAACCAACCCCTCCATGTTTCTCTTAGAAAGCGCTTCAAGAAGTATATTCGACAATCTGTGATAAAAACTCGCAGGAATCCCAGAGGGCATGCACGCACATCATCGAACACATATTTGCTCCCCTAAAGGTTCAACTTCGGAAAGGTTCCTACATGACCCCTGGAGGATACAAACACTACTGCGATGATCTCAAAATGATGACCAGTGAATACAGATCAACAGGAGGCAAAGGAGTGAAGGTATGTTGGACTTGCATCTAACACAACCTCACTGATTGGTTAAAACGGAAGACTGGTGCCGTGTGTATTGGAGGTTGAGGTTCTGTTCTTATCGACTCTTATCATGTGTGTGTGCGTACATACATGTGTGTGGTTCTAGGCTGAAGAGGTACTGAAGGAGTACCTGAATGACAAGGAAAGCACTGGTCAGGCCATCCTGTCAGCAGACCAGTCTCTAACTGAAGCTGAATTGAAGGCCGAAGGTGAGGACCTGTGTTGGAATTATCCATCCAGTAAATGCGAGTGGCAAACAGTATTCTTTGCAACTTTACCTTTAATAAAAATACAAGGGCTGTGTACTATGGGTTTCCTAAAATCATTTACCATTACAGACGAGGAAAATGTAACCTATTGTGTTGCCCAAAATTATATAAATGAAATACATTTTCTTGGTTTTGCTCTCTCTCTCTTTAGAGGAGAAAGCGAAAAGGGAGGCGTCTGAGCAAGAGAAACGAACCATGGAAGAGCAGATCAGAGTCCAGGAAATGCTGATGGACGATCAGAAGAGAACACATGAAGAGCATAAGAAACAGCTGTTGGAGAAGATGGAGGCTGACAAGGAAACTGCTAAAGTGGAGTACAATAGAGTTCTGGAGGCCAAACTCAAGGTAGGAACTGTAATAATGGAGACCAGCAGGCAGTATATTGATTTTGGGTTAAGGGATAGTCCCCTCAAAATACCTAACATGATTTTCCAAAACAGTCTTTATTTGACAGTTTTGTTTACAGTTTGTCTGCATTTTAGTCACCTTTTGCACTTCGAATTGGTTTTCTATTTCACAAAGTTTTGTAAGATTTTGTTAGCCTCACAGCCTAATAACTATGATACAGTATTTTTTGCTGTAGTAACTGCTTGGTACTTTCGATAGACTTGATTTGTGCTTACCGTATTGTAAAGTTATCCAGAATTAATATACATCTATTGCAAACTACAGTAGCAAAGTGTTTTCTTCATTTGCAATTGACATTCTTCATTGGTAGTTGGGCGTACTAATTCAGAGGACAAGATTACAGCTCAATAGAGAGGTAAAATGCTTTTTAGTGATTTAAGCAATGTTGGTCATTTCAGGAGAAGGAAGACCTCCTCAAGGAAGGGTTTCATTGCAAAGCACAAGAAATGGAGGCACAGATAAAGGACCTCAGGAAGGAGCAGGAGGAACAGGAAAAAGCTAAGCCCTCAATGTGGAAGCTAGCTCTGGATAACGTTGGAAACGCTGCTCTAATGATTCCAGGATGGGGCAAATTAATTGGAGTTGGTTTGAAAGTTGGGTCACATTTCATGAACTGAAGGTCCTTTAGGGGGGATGATAATATACTACCAAAATATTGTGTTTCACAATATAATGTCCACTTTCGAGAAAGGTGTGGATAAATTCTAAAATGTTTTACCTATCAATCATTAGACTGATTACTTTACATGAACCACTCCCTTCAGAAAGTGTGTTCATTTAGTTTAATGTTTGTTTAAAAGGCATAAAAAAAATAAAGAGTAATTTTTTTAAAGGCAAATTAAGGAGTGTTCCTTTATTGAAAAAATGGATCAGTACCTTTAATTTCATTAATTTGCACCAGACATAATAGAATAGTATGTGCATTGGGATGTTTGTAATAGGCTCAGTGTTAGTAAGGGCTTTATTTGTGCTCACAACAAACATTTTCTACACAATAAACAATTTATTTTCACTGATCCTGTCTTGATTAGCATGGACAAATGAACAGGATAATTTTTCATTGTGTGAAACTGTAATGAACATGATGGGAGACAGAGAGCTGGTTTCAAGCTCAGGGCACAGCAGGCGTTTATTTGTAAAGGACCACAGGAGGAGGCAGGTAGCTGGGTCCAGGGGCAGGAAAAAGGTCATACACAGGGGTCCAACAAGGCAACAGTACAGGCAGGGAAGAGGCTAGTAACGTTGCCCGGGAGATCAGGCATTAGGTTGATAACAGGAAATCCGATAGGCCAAGGTACAGGCAGGGAATAGGCAAAAGGCTTCATTAGTGAGGCAGGCCAAAACTATCATACACGGGATAATTAAATTGCTGGGAAAAACAGCTCCGAATAGAAGTGTGTCACAAAACAAACAATACCTCACAATGATGGGGTGCAAAGAACTGAACTAAATAGTGTGTGATAATGACATACATTAATAATGACTGTTTATTTTCATCATTGAGCTTCATGAGTCTCCATAGTATGCTTTTCTCGGTAAGTCACATTATACAGACTGGCTTTGTTGAATAAGTTTGTTTGGATTGTGCAGTAAATAAGAGTTTATGGTCAGATAGTACATGATCACATACACTACATGACCAAAAGTATGTGGACGCCTGCTCGCAAAACATCTCATTCCAAAATCATGGGCCTTACTATGGAGTTGGTCCCCAATTTGCTGCTATAACATCCTCTACTATTCTGGGAAGGCTTTCCACTAGATGTTGGAACATTGCTGCGGGGACTTGCTTCCAGTCAGCCACAAGAGCATTAGTGAGGTTGGGCAATGATGTTGTGCGATTAGGCCTGGCTTGCGGTCGGCGTTCCAATTCATTCCAAAGGTGTTCGATGGGTTTGAGGTCAGGGCTCTGTGCAGCGTTAAGATTTCCCTTCACTGGAACTAAGGGGCCTAAACATGAAAAACACCCCCAGACCATTATTCCTCCTCCATCAAACTTTACAGTATGCATTGGGCCAGGTAGCGTTGGCTTTACATCATGCCATTCTACATTTTGCAATCAAATCAAATCAAATGTATTTATATAGCCCTTTGTACATCAGCTGATATCTCAAAGTGCTGTACAGAAACCCAGCCTAAAACCCCAAACAGCAAGCAATGCAGGTGTTGAAGCACGTTGGCTAGGAAAAACTCCCTAGAAAGGCCAAAACCTAGGAAGAAACCTAGAGAGGAACCAGGCTATGTGGGGTGACCAGTCCTCTTCTGGCTGTGCCGGGTGGAGATTATAACAGAACATGGCCAAGATGTTCAAATGTTCATAAATGACCAGCATGGTCGAATAATAATAAGGCAGAACAGTTGAAACAGGAGCAGCAGCACGTCCAGGTGGACTGGGGACAGCAAGGAGTCATCATGTCAGGTAGTCCTGGGGCATGGTCCTAGGGCTCCGGTCCTTCGAGAGAGAGAAAGAAAGAGAGAAAGAGAGAATTAGAGAGAGCACACTTAAATTCACACAGGACACCGAATAGGACAGGAGAAGTACTCCAGATATAACAAACTGACCCTAGCCCCCCGACACAAACTACTGCAGCATAAATAATGGAGGCTGAGACAGGAGGGGTCAGGAGACACTGTGGCCCCATCCGAGGAATCCCCCGGACAGGGCCAAACAGGAAGGATATAACCCCACCCACTTTGCCAAAGCACAGCCCCCACACCACTAGAGGGATATCTTCAACCACCAACTTACCATCCAGTCACAAGGCTGAGTATAGCCCACAAAGATCTCTGCCACGGCACAACCCAAGGGGGGGCGCCAACCCAGACAGGATGACCACATCAGTGAATCAACCCACTCAGGTGACGCACCCCTTCCAGGGATGGTATGAGAGAGCCCCAGTAAGCCAGTGACTCAGCCCCTGTAATAGGGTTAGAGGCAGAGAATCCCAGTGGAAAGAGGCCAGGCAGAGACAGCGGTTCGTTGCTCCAGAGCCTGGAGCAGACTACACTCAATCATATGACCCACTGAAGAGATGAGTCTTCGGTAAAGACTTAAAGGTTGAGACCGAGTCGCGTCTCTCACATGGGTAGGCAGACCATTCCATAAAAATGGAGCTCTATAGGAGAAAGTCCTGCCTCCAGCTGTTTGCTTAGAAATTCTAGGGACAATTAGGAGGCCTGCGTCTTGTGACCGTAGCGTACGTGTAGGTATGTACGGCAGGACCAAATCAGAGAGATAGGTAGGAGCAAGCCCATGTACTGCTTTGTAGGTTAGCAGTAAAACCTTGACATCAGCCCTTGCTTTGACAGGAAGCCAGTGTAGGGAGGCTAACACTGGAGTAATATGATAATTTTTTTGGGTTTTAGTCAGGATTCTAGCAGCCGTATTTAGCACTAACTGAAGTTTATTTAGTGCTTTATCCGGGTAGCCGGAGGGTAGAGCATTGCAGTAGTCTAACCTAGAAGTAACAAAAGCATGGATTAATTTGTCTGCATCATTTTTGGACAGAAATGTTACATAGATGGAAAAAAGCTGTCCTTGAAATGGTCTTGATATGTTCTTCAAAAGAGAGATCAGGGTCCAGAGTAACGCCGAGGTCCTTCACAGTTTTATTTGAGACGACTGTACAACCATTAAGATTAATTGTCAGATTCAACATAAGATCTCTTTGTTTCTTGGGACCTAGAACAAGCATCTCTGTTTTGTCCGAGTTTAAAAGTAGAAAGTTTGCAGCCATCCACTTCCTTATGTCTGAAACACATGCTTCTAGCGAGGGCAATTTTGGGGCTTCACCATGTTTCATTGAAATGTACAGCTGTGTGTCATCCACATAGCAGTGAAAGTTATCATTATGTTTTCGAATGACATCCCCAAGAGGTAAAATATATAGTGAAAACAATAGTGGTCCTAAAACGGAACCTTGAGGAACACCGAAATTTACAGTTGATTTGTCAGAGGACAAACCATTCACAGAGACAAACTGATATCTTTCCGACAGATAAGATCTAAACCAGGCCAGAACTTGTCCGTGTAGACCAATTTGGGTTTCCAATCTCTCCAAAAGAATGTGGTGATCGGACCAACAGCACAGAATATAATACCTATAATTTATTGAATATTTTCTGTACAGTGATTGTTTCTTGTGGAGTAGAAATGTAATTCAGACATGGGTCTAGATTTAATCCGTAGCACGGCAATGTTCCCGTGTTCGCACAGACCGCAGTCGCGGTATACACTGCATATGTCAGCTCAATCGGAAATTACCTATACATTTCAATCGAGATATAACGTGGATCTTCCGGGCTACAGATTGAATCTAGCCCATGGTCTGCGAATTCTGTTGGAATAAACTGAAAATTAAAATTAAATTGACTAGTTATTATATATCTCAATGGACTAGATTCCATTGTCATTGTAGCATATAATGGACGGATAAAGCAGGCTACTATTTTATTCTGCTATGATATTCAACACTGTTACAGACAGGCCAACCAACGTCAGACAGTAAAAACAAGGACATATAAGTAGCCTACACTATATAGATACAGGATATACAAATAAAGTGTATCATTTTGATTACACTTCATGGTACATCTAGTGGTCTGTAAAGTGCTAGTACATGAGGGAAAGAGAGTGCAGAGATATATGGGGCATGGGTTATGAAAAGTTCCGGGTTTGCACTGCTATGTTTTTTAGGTGTCTTGTCCTGATTGTTAGTGCTCTGTAAACACCTTCAGGAGAATACAAGTGCCCTTCATCTGAAGGGAGCTTGTTAAGAATGTGTGAGGATATGCATTTGACAGGATCAGACAAGATGAAAGTGATTAAAATGGAAATTTCATGAGAGTGGCTTGTACCACTGTGTCACATGTTCCATTAAACACATGAGCCATCCAATCCAGGTCATGTTCAGTAGTCTGGTAAAGTAGCACCACCCATAAAGTCACCTACACAATAAAATGAATCGGTTAAATCCAAACATATCCACAAAATAAAGTGAGAGTAGTGACTGTTTGCTGAAGGCGGCCTTGGTTCAATAGTGTTTATTACACCCCTGCACTAACTGCATCATCTGGGGAAAGGTTGTGATGAATGAATAGGGTCCAGCAGAGCAGTATCAGGCCATGGCCCTATTGTTGATTTATGGGCACCATAAAGAGGCATTTGAATGAAGTAGGCCTCTAGTCTTAGCCAGAGAGTGGTGAGAGAGAGAATAGGAAGAAGAGAGATGGGGTAGGTAAAAAGCAAAGGGAATAGAAAGGAGGGACAGACAGACAGATTTAATGTATGTGCTCTCTGACACCTGGAGTTGCATGGGAAACGGTCCAGGAACAAAGGACAATGCCAAAGGACCAGTCAGCTCATCCCCCTCTGATGGGCTAAAATGTATCTCTGCTATAGTATCCAGAGGACTATAGAATGAGTGATAGAATAGTACTATATTATTCATGTTTGGTATCTATATTATCCATGTTCGGTATCTATCTGCAACTAGTTCACTGAGGATAACTCTGATGCCATCTATAAGGATATATGATCTATGTGGTTACTTGTATCTGTATAGGGTGAAGTCTGAATTACTTTATGAAAAAAAAGTTTTATGGTCCTCTCGGAAATTCTGTCTTATTTACTTCGGTCTCATTCCCCAAACAAGAATTTAAATCACAGGAGGTTGGTGGCACCTTAATTGGGGAAAATGGGCTCGTAGTGATGGCTGGTGCAGAATAAGTGGAATGGTATCAAATGGAATGTTATCAAAAAATCTAAAGCCTCAATACAGGACTAAGATTGAATTGTACTACACCGGCTCCAACACTCGTCAGATGTGGCAGGGCTTGCAAACCTTTACAGACTACAAAAGGAAGCACAGCCGCGAGCTGCCCAGTGACACGAGCCTACCAGACTAACTCAATTACTTCTATGCTCTCTTCGAGGCAAGCAACACTGAAGCATGCATGAGAGCATCAGCTCTTCCGGACGACTGTGTGATCGCGCTCTCCGTAGCCGATGTGAGTAAGACCTTTAAACAGTACTCCGAGCATGCTCTGACCAACTGGCAAGTGTCTTCACTGACATTTTCAACCTGTCTGAGTCTGTAATACCAACATGTTTCAAGCAGACCACCATAGTCCCTGTGCCCAAGAACATTAAGGTAAACTAAATGACTACCGACCTGTAGCACTCATGTCTATAGCTATGAAGTACTTTGAAAGGCTGGTCATGGCTCACATCAACACCATTATCCCAGAAACCCTAGACCCACACCAATTTGCATAATGCCTCAACAGATCCACAGATGATGCAATCTCTATTGCACTCCACGCTGCCCTTTCCCACCTGTTCAAAAGGAACACCTATGTGAGAATGCTACTCATTGACTACAGCTCAGCATTCAACACCATAGTGCCCTCAAAGCTCATCACTAAGCTAAGGACCCTGGGACTAAACACCTCCCTCTGCAACTGGATCCTGGACTTCCTGATGGGCCGTCCCCAGGTGGTAAGGGTAGGTAACAACACATCTGCCACGATGATCCTCAACATGGGGGCCCCTCAGGGGTGCGTGCTCAGTCCCCTCCTGTACTCCCTGTTCACTCATGACTGCATGGCCAGGCACGACTCCAACACCATCATTAAGTTTGCCGAAAACACAACAGTGGTAGGCCTGATCACCGGCAATGATGCCTATAGGTCTATAGGGAGGAGGTCAGAGACCTGGTTGTGTGGTGCCAGGATAGCAACCTCTCCCTCAACGTGATCAAGTCAAAGGAGATGATTGTCCACATCACCAACAAACTATCATGGTCCAAATAGACCAAGACAGTTGGGAAGTGAGCACAACAAAGCATATTCCCCCTTGAGACTGAAAAGATTTGGCATGGGTCCTTAGATCCTCAAGAAGTTCTACAGCTGCACCATCGAGAGCATCCTGACTAGTTGCATCATTGCCTGGTATGGCAACTGCTCGGCCTCCAACAGCAAGGCACTACAGAGGGTAGTGCGTACGGCCCAGTACATCACTGGGGCCAAGCTTCATGCCATCCAGGACCTCTATACCAGGCGGTGTCAGAGGAAGGCCCTAAAAATTGTACGATTCCAGCCACCCTAGTCATAGGCTGTTCTCTCTGCTACCGCACGGCAAGCAGTACCGGAGCGCCAAGTTTAGGTCCAAGAGGCTTCTAAACAGCTTCTACCCCCAAGCCATAAGACTCCTGAGCATCTAATTAAATGTCTACCCAGACTATTTGCATTGTCCCCCCCTCTTTTATATAGCCCCGCTATTGTTATTTTACTGCTTCTCTTTAATTATTTGTTACTTATATTTCTTATTATTATTAGCTTTTTAAACTTTTTTTTAAAATTTATTTTTTTAACTGCATTGTTGGTTAGGGCTTGTAAGTAAACATTTCACTGTAAGGTCTACCTACACCTGCTGTATTCGGCGCATGTGACAAATACAATTTGATTTGATATTATGTTTTTTATTTATTTTCTTTAAATTAATAAAAAATGAAAAGCTGAGTTTTTTTCATGTCAATTAGTATTGAACCGCTTTGTTATAGAAAGCCAAAATAAGTTCAGGAGTAAAACTTTGCTTAACAAGTCATATAGTAAGTTGCATGGATTTTTTCATGTGTAGTACTTACTATATAATTTACCAGTGTAGTGTAGAATACTATACTACACACTGTACAGTAGTATCCCTCAATTTTGTAATATACTGTAGAATACTATACTACGCACTGTGGTATCCCTCGATCATGTGTAGTACTTACTATATAATTTTGCAGTATACAATACTACACACTGTGGTATCCCTGAATCATGCGTAGTACATACTATAGAATTTTGTAGTCTCCTGTAGAATACTATACTACACACTGTGGTATCCCTTGATCATGTGTGGTACTTACTGTAGAACATTCTGTAGAATACTATACTGCACACTGAATTGATATGCTAATATTTAATTTGATTTGCTTATAGCCATACCCCTCTCCCATATCCCAATTGATGCTACCCGTGATTGAGAAACATACATGCCAAATATAGACCATACCAGTAGTATATTTGGTTCCCTACAGCTTATGGAAAATTTGCTCATAGCATTTGTGCTGAAGGTAAGTCTGGAAAAACACTACTGTAAATACTATAGTTGTTTAACTATAGTAATACTAAAGTATGTACAGTATACAGTAAACGGTATACTTGAAAGAGAGCAACCCAGCTTTACATGTTTGTTGACCTGTGACCCACTGACACCGCCTCCAGTTGGAGGGGAATTTGTAGCACTTTGAGGTCAAGGGCGGTGCAATTGCCATGTCAAGCGGTGATGCAGCCTGTCAAGATGCTCTCGATTGTGCAGCTGTAGAACCTTTTGAGGATCTGAGGGCCCATCCCAAATCTTTTCAGCCTCCTGAGGGAAAGAGGCACTGCCGTGCCATCTGCATGACCTTGCGGGTAAGTGTGGGCCATGTTAAGTCCTTAGTGATGTGGACGCCAAGGAACTTGAAGCTCTCGACCCACTACACATCAGCCCAATTAGATGTGGATGGGGACATGCTCTCCCCTCTTTCTCCTAAAGTTCACAATCAGCTCCTTGGTCTTACTGATGTGGGGGAACAGGGAGTACAGGAGGGGACTAAGCACAGGCCCCTGATAGGCCTCCGTGTTGAGGGTCAGCTTGGCGGAGGTGTTGTTCCCTACTGATGAGCCTGGTCTTAATGGATAGGTAGACACATAATGACTGGTAGTCCCGCAATACAGACAACTCTTTGTGTTAAGTCTGTGTAAACGTTCGTCTGGAGACATCCTAGCTCTGCCGAGTTGCATCGGCTCCAGAAGAGGCGAGTCGGCAGACCTCGGAGATTCTCGGGGGGACTCGGGTAACCTCAGAGGCAAGGTGATATCCTTGGGCGAGCAACTGGGACTGGAATCAGACCTCCTCTCGCTCCTACGTTCCTGTAGCCGCCCATCGATCCGGATGGTCAAGGCGTGCTAGCAGACACCAAAGACTTCCAGCCATTGCGTTAACGTTAGTTACAGTACCATTGGCTTGCGAAACTACCTCTAACTTCCTTCATGCTGGATGCAGAAACATACAAACGCTAGCCATGTGTTCATCTGACTCTGGGGAAGTAGATAAAGGGCTTTCGTTTCCAAAATCCCAAACCATCCCTTTAAGGTTAACCCTGTTACTTGAACTGAACTCTTGTGTTAATGTGGTGACGCTATTCCTTTTAAAATATTTTTTTTTCTAAAGAAATATTTAACATCTAATAGTCAAATCATGGTGTAAAAGCAGGTGACTGGTTCTACTCTTTTGGGCCATTTTCTGGTGCTTTGTAGTGGAAAACTGACCAGGTCGAGCACAACCCTGTTACCCATACTGTAAATAGACAGGCTATACAATTTTTAGTAATTACATGTTTTGGTGTGGAGCTTGCATTCAATTGCAACTCCCTGTTGCACAGGCTTCCATTCAACGTTCAAAGCATTCTGAATACACCTGACTTGTGATTTTATTTAATTTTACTTCCACCCTGGTCAAATGTCTAAACTTTAGGAGTAATCAGAATTAACCAATTAACAGCTGCTTTCACGCAAAAAAAAATATTCCGGAACCCCGATAGCACCCAGTCTTGAACTGCTCCCCACCTCTTTTCGCCTTAAATATCAACAAAGGTGTGTTGGTTGAAAGGTGTAGGCTAAACAGTTATTTTCCTAGCTGTGATGTCATTTCCTCCTCAGCAAGCTCCATATAAAAACGCAGGTGCAGTTGCAGCAAGTTGTTCGTGGTACATTAAGGTTTGAGCGAGATAGACCACTGATACTGAAAAACGCAGGTCGCCAGAAATAACCAGGGCGGTCAAGTTGCACATAGAATGAGCCCATCATTCATCGACTCTTTCCACACACAATCGAAGGGGAACTAACATTCTAAGCTTTTGACGTTTGCTATTCCTGCCCGTTTTATTGCAACGATGATCGCGAGAGGATACTTCATTTTGACAATATTGGTTAATCGCGGTAAGAGAAATTGTATTATGTTGGGATTGACTAATATTTCTTCAAGTTATAGCGGTGATTCCACTAAAGTTAGAGGGGTTGTGTAGCTGCGGGAATGTCTGTTGTCATTTGGTCTAGCACCAAGGACAGCGGCAAGCGCTCCCGGCGATCTGTCCATATAGGCCTATACGGTTGGCGACAGAAGTGCATTTTTCATGGGAAATATGTTTGCCCTCGTCCCAACTGTAGGCTATATAATTGACCATATATTTAGCTAAAAATGTTTAGGAATAACGTATCTTAAACTAAAGACGACAATGTACCTATTGATTGGTAGAGCTAAACCTAATAACTATGCGAGACATGACGTTTTCGTTAATCATATTTTTCTTTCCCCACATAGTTCTCTCATTGCCCGTGACTCCAACTTACCTTGAGAAAGAGGATGTCGAGGTAAGAATCATTTTCAACGAATAGCTTAATGATATTGTCAGCATTATGTTACATTTTGTGGATGGTGTTTATAATCAGGGCCAGACTGGCAGCCATCTGGCATTTTTTGGGGCAAATGCCAGACGGGCTGGTATTTTTTTTTCCCAGTGGGCCTGTCTAACCTTTTTTTCTGCTCAAAATGATCATTATCTTCCTAGTAATGGGGCCTCAGGGAATAAAATGGTCCGGTGGGTTAGAAATGGCAGAGCCGATTTCTGGTCTCAGTCCACCCCAGTTTGTATAAAAAACACTTTGCTTGATACGTTTCAGGACTAGGGTTGCAAAGGGAGGGTATATTTCTCATAACTTTCAAAGTTTACCAGTAAACTACCAGAATTTGGGTAACTTTCAACTTTCATTCTTCGTGCATCATGTCCAAATAATACAAAAGTATAAAAAATATATATATTGTGAAGCTCAACAAAGCCACTTATAGATGATTCGAACATGATGTATGAAAAATTAGAAAATCAGTTCCATACCTTGAATGGGATGTGTACAGATATCCCTTTTCACGCATCACCAAACACAAAAATCCGTGAAGCTACAGTCTCTCATGCAACACAATGATAATGTTCTACGCACAAGAATATCAGGGTACTGTCTTCATGTACGATAATCTATTTACATATCATTTACATATTGTACTTACATATCTTATTTATGTAGTGTAAATGTACAATAACACAACGACACTGCTATTGCCACGACAGTGAGCAATCGAAACAGAATAAGGCATATCCATGTCTCTTTATTTTGTTTACTTTGCAACTGTAATATTTGGGACTACTCTGAAGCTACAGCACACTGCAAAGTCCAGCTATAGACCTGAGACAGTCTTTGGTCTACCAGACTGCAGCCTTCTCTCCCTGGCAATACTTTAATGAGCACATTTGACGTCTGGAGGCTAACACCATGACGGGAGGTCTGGTTGTCTCCCCATTGCTGCTGTGGCATCCAGTCTTTCCCCTAGTTTATTTTACACGTGGTGTGACAAGGTTCAAAGCCAACATTGTTAATAGAATCCATTAAATACAAGATCATTTTTGTAGGCGGATGGTGCTGGTCCGCCTATACGGGGAAGGGGAAAACACTGATGCCATGTTTATCCTTTGACCGTGTGTCCGCTCTGCCCCCCTCAGGTGATGAAATGCATCGTGGAGGTTCTCGCTGATGTGCTCTCGAGGCCACACCGTTTGGCTGTCAGTCAGGAGTGCCTGAACATACTAAGGACAGGTAAACCACTCCCAGGGACCTCTGCTCCAGATATACGCTTTTAGGTACAGATCTAGGATCAGCTCAAACTCCCTAATCACCACAACTCCATTAACAGAGAAAAATGCAAAAATCACCTTAGATCAGTGTCTAGAGACATACCTCACTGTCACCAATTGTGACCTAATGCAAGTTAATATTTGCTTACATTTTCATTTTCACCATGGATGCACATGACTCAGGAAAGTCCGAAATGGCACCTAATCCCTACATATTGCACTATGCATTGCACTACTTTTGACCAGGGCCCATAGGGCTTTGGTCAAAATTAAGGCACGATATAAGGAATAGAGTGTCATTTGCGACACAGGTCTGAGCTCTCCATAAGTGCACTCGGCAGAGCAGTCAGGGCCGGGCTATTCAATTACAGCCATTGTTACCTTGACGCTGTCCTTGTTGAGAAAAATCTTTCAGGGCATTACTCATTACTGGCTATTGTTACCAGGATGGGGCTGCGGTTGGGAAATGAAACCCCTCAATAGGAAAAATAGACTGAGAGGAGATATATATATATATATATATATATATATATAAATATATATATATACACGTGTGAGTGAGGCAAATTAAATCAAATTGTATTTTTCACATACTCCGAATAGAACAGGTCAAGCCCTTAACAAGCCCTTAACCAACAATGCAGTTAAGAAAATACACAAAAAAAAGTATGAAATAAAGGTAAGAAATAAATAAAAAGCAGCAGTAAAATAACAATAGTGGGGCTATATACAGGGGGTACTGGTACAGTCAATGTGCGGGGGCACCGGTTAGTCGAGGTAATTGAGGTAATATGTACAGAGGAGAGGGAAAATAAAAATAAGGGGCACTAAAAAAAGCGAACAAAGATATAGACGGGCAGGGAGGGAAATACAAGGGAGAAAGGATTACTTAGTAGTGAGATCAGGCCGAGAAGAGAAACAGCAAGAGAAATGTGTTTACCATAAAGAGATGTATATTAGAGAGGGAGGAAGGGGAAGACCAAGAGCGAGACGCAGGGAGAGAAACAAAGAACCAACGAAAGAGTGACCCTGAAGAAAGACAGAGTAAGCAGTAGTTCTCTTGAATGCCTGCCTCATTCTGTACACTCTTTTTGGGTCAGCAGAAAAGGAAAAGCTCTGTGATGCTTCACTGGAAACCACTCTTTGGGCCAAAATGATTCATTTGGAATTCTGCTTTGGAGGCAGTAAATTTCAGGGTAATTAATTTTTAGAGACGGGAGCAAATGTGCTGAGTTGTCACGAACAACCAAAGGGGAGAAATATACCTGTACATTTGCCCAGGGACATTGCTGGCTTGCTTGGACAATTAAAGTATTTATGCGTTGTTGAATGGTCAGGTCTCCCTAGTAAAATGGGTTTTCTGTCCTCATTGAGATTCTTAGGATAAACAAAGGTAAAAAAAAAATGGTTTCCTTTGCAGATGAAAGGCTTGTGTCAATCCTCCGCCACCGCAACTTCCTCAAGGAGCTGCAGGACATTGCCGTTGAAGGTGAGGTATTGACTGACTTTTCACTGTGGCGGGTGATACAAGGCAACCCGTTCAGGAAGTGACATCTTTGAGTGATGTCACACAACTGTTGTGACGTAATCAGAATTTCACTTTGTTGTGTTCATCTTAGATTTGATTGGGTTTCTTGTTCCCTTTCACATAAATGGTTTTCAGCATGAAGTACATCGTTTTTAGTGTTTGAAATATAATTCTCTTGATTGTTTTGACTTTAGTTTGTCAATCATGTAAACAGCCACAATAATAATAATAATATAGCTATTTCTAAAACCCAAAAACACTTTACAATAAGCAATCATACATGTATTTTAGGGGATGAATTGTAAGTATATGTCAAAATGAATTAGTCTAAATATTTGCAGTCACAACTCCACTCATCTCCCCTCCAAATGACAGGAGCCAATGAGAGAGCTCAGCAGCATGTTGACATCACGGCAGATCATGTGACTAAGAAACCACAGGGTCCTCAGGGTATAGATGAGGCTGCAGGTGAGTCCCACTAGCACACATTCTCAGTAAAATTGCCATATGACAGCATTGCCTCATGGTGACTGAAAATCCAAAGCCCTGTCAAGTTTGCCATTTTACAGTCAAGTTGTGATATTGTGACAGTCTCTATGTGCAGAGCTGGCCCTAACCTTTTGGGGATCTATAAAGTGGAATTTAGCTGCCCCCCCCACCTCGCAGAAAATAGTGGCCCCCCTCTTGACTGAGAAGTGAAAAAATGTAAGGTTTAGGGTTCATTTCCTGCAATTCTACAGATTTTGCCATATGGTGGAGAGCAAATTTCATGACTTAATATGATATGAGTGCGAGTGATTAACAAAATCAATGTGGGCCCCCTGGAGGTCAGGTCCCCTGGGCACGTGCCCTGCATGCCCAGTCGGTAATTCCACCATGATTACTATGAGTTTAGATAGCTAATTTAGCAATAAACAGAATGTTAGCTGACGAGGGATAATTGAGTGACTGTCAGTGACTGACATAAGAGAGAAACTGCTGATGCACAAATTGCACCTTGTGTATTCTACTATTCTAACTCTCAACAGTAAGTTGAGACCCGGACTGAGTTCCTGAAACAAAAATTGGGGATCAGGGGCCACATGGCCACCTCTTAGCAGTCTCTTATGTGCCTTATGCTCAGGGCCAGCCCTGTGTGTGTGTGTGTGTGTGTGTGTGTGTGTGTGTGTGTGTGTGTGTGTGTGTGTGTGTGTGTGTGTGTGTGTGTGTGTGTGTGTGTGTGTGTGTGTGTGTGTGTGTGTGTGTGTGTGTGTGTGTGTGTGTGTGTGTGTGTGTGTGTGTGTGTGTGTGTGTGTGTGTGTGTGTGTGTGTGTGTGTGTGTGTGTGTGTGTGTGTGTGTGTGTGTGTGTGTGTGTGTGTGTGAGAGAGAGAGACATACAACCCTGTTTATAGACAAAGATGCAGTTCAATTCTGGACAAGCCAAAAAGCACACTATGAAATCAATAAATCCCTTCGTTTTTGCTATGCAATGTTCTGGGACATTGTGTCAGCTAAGCAGGTCTGACCACAGTGCTGTGTGGAGTGGATGGCATCTGGGAGAAGAGAGCTGCTGGTACACACACAGGCTCCAAAGGTTCTGATAGACAGAATTGGGACAGGGAGTCTCTGTCTCTCTCTCTCTCTTCTCTAAACCCCATAGAATTAAAAAGGATTGTTCAGCAAGACAAGGTTCGCAAACGTTGGCTAACTTTAGTCAAATTGTTTAACTTTAGCAGTTACTAGGTAACATGTTTGTGATAAGATTTCATCCATCAAATTTTCCAACATGGCCATGAGAGGTCTGTTATTCTACAGGCATATTTAAGCACGAACACTGCCTAACAATTAAGCTCGGCATCCCAGAACTACTACATCTGTCTACGAGAGATTACCTGTCAATGCAAAAGTGAGGATATGATTAATCATCATGCTGATTTTTGTTTTGTTTTTCTTCACGTGAGAAAAGAAAGATTGAATCTGCCTAATTTGGTATTCTAGCACATCCTTGTGGAGGTCTTATCATAGAGAGACAATATACTGTGTTCTGTTTGATTCTGTAGGCCTTGTGCACCACATGGTAAGTAAGCTTATGTGACTTGAAATGATCTGAACCCATATTTACAAAGCTCTGAACTAGGATCAGGTCCCCCATGTCCATACAATCTTAATCATTATGATCTAAAAGGGAAAACTGATCCTAGATCAGCACTCCAACTCTGAGACACTTTATGAAAACAGGCTTTGATGCACCATGTCATGACAGCACTAGGACTTATTAATGGCTCGTTGCCATAGGTTGCATTAAGGTAAGTGACAAGGTTTACTCATTATTCAATTTGCATTTCCAATTTCATTTCGGCAGCTCCCATAGTATATTTACCGTCAGTTTTAGTTCTGCTGATGTCAGGATAAGTAAGTACACAGGGGATTCGCCTCTTGGCCATCAGTGAAAGTGCACATTTACATTTTGATTGGCCTCTGCTTTAAAGCCGGCCACTTGTATATACTGTCTGATCATACGTCGGGATGGAAAGGCAAAGGTGAGTGCCAAATGGCACCCTATCCCATAGTCAAAAATACATATTTCATACTACATATGAAATAGGGTTTCATTTGGGACATAGGGCTGTGTCTGAAGCCATTTGCCACACGTGACCGTCGACCTTTGCGTCTTTGTTTCTAAATATGTCGTATCTAAACTATGAAAGAGAAAATATCTGCACATTCTGTGACATCAGAGGATGTGGCCACCTTCCTCTCCTTTTCACATTTGAGATTAATCATGACTATTCAGATCGAAATATAGTGTGTAGAACAGATGTGATTGTCGGTGAGGTAGAATAGGGAATTGTGTCCGCTCTATTCATAAAATGTCTATATGCAACGTTCAGAACGGTTCACTTCACACCCTTGTGGCGCCTTGCTAACTGCACTTTCTGCTGGGAAGCGTAGTCAATCTATTTTCCCATTTAAATGTAGTCCATCTGTTGGATGGATGTTTTTTTTTTAAATTTTTTTTTTATTTCACCTTTATTTAACCAGGTAGGCTAGTTGAGAACAAGTTCTCATTTGCAACTGCGACCTGGCCAAGATAAGGCATAGCAGTGTGAACAGACAACACAGAGTTACACATGGAGTAAACAATTAACAAGTCAATAACACAGTAGAAAAAAGGGGAGTCTATATATACATTGTGTGCAAAAGGCATGAGAAGGTAGGCAAATAATTACAATTATGCAGATTAACACTGGAGTGATAAATTATCAGATGGTTATGTACAGGTAGAGATATTGGTGTGCAAAAGAGCAGAAAAATAAATAAATAAAAACAGTATGGGGATGAGGTAGGTGAAAATGGGTGGGCTATTTACCAATAGACTATGTACAGCTGCAGCGATCGGTTAGCTGCTCAGATAGCAGATGTTTGAAGTTGGTGAGGGAGATAAAAGTCTCCAACTTCAGCGATTTTTGCAATTCGTTCCAGTCACAGGCAGCAGAGAACTGGAACGAAAGGCGGCCAAATGAGGTGTTGGCTTTAGGGATGATCAGTGAGATACACCTGCTGGAGCGCGTGCTACGGATGGGTGTTGCCATCGTAACCAGTGAACTGAGATAAGGCGGAGCTTTACCTAGCATGGACTTGTAGATGACCTGGAGCCAGTGGGTCTGGCGACGAATATGTAGCGAGGGCCAGCCGACTAGAGCATACAAGTCGCAGTGGTGGGTGGTATAAGGTGCTTTAGTGACAAAACGGATGGCACTGTGATAAACTGCATCCAGTTTGCTGAGTAGAGTGTTGGAAGCAATTTTGTAGATGACATCGCCGAAGTCGAGGATCGGTAGGATAGTCAGTTTTACTAGGGTAAGTTTGGCGGCGTGAGTGACGGAGGCTTTGTTGCGGAATAGAAAGCCGACTCTTGATTTGATTTTCGATTGGAGATGTTTGATATGGGTCTGGAAGGAGAGTTTAGAGTCTAGCCAGACACCTAGGTACTTATAGATGTCCACATATTCAAGGTCGGAACCATCCAGGGTGGTGATGCTGGTCAGGCGTGCGGGTGCAGGCAGCGAACGGTTGAAAAGCATGCATTTGGTTTTACTAGCGTTTAAGAGCAGTTGGAGGCCACGGAAGGAGTGCTGTATGGCATTGAAGCTCGTTTGGAGGTTAGATAGCACAGTGTCCAAGGACGGGCCGGAAGTATATAGAATGGTGTCGTCTGCGTAGAGGTGGATCAGGGAATCGCCCGCAGCATGAGAAACATCATTGATATATACAGAGAAAAGAGTCGGCCCGAGAATTGAACCCTGTGGCACCACCATAGAGACTGCCAGAGGACCGGACAGCATGCCCTCCGATTTGACACACTGAACTCTGTCTGCAAAGTAATTGGTGAACCAGGCAAGGCAGTCATCCGAAAAACCGAGGCTACTGAGTCTGCCGATAAGAATACGGTGATTGACAGAGTCGAAAGCCTTGGCAAGGTCTATGAAGACGGCTGCACAGTACTGTCTTTTATCGATGGCGGTTATGATATCGTTTAGTACCTTGAGCGTGGCTGAAGTACACCCGTGACCGGCTCGGAAACCAGATTGCACAGCGGAGAAGGTGGGATTCAAGATGGTCAGTGACCTGTTTGTTGACTTGGCTTTCGAAGACCTTAGATAGGCAGGGCAGGATGGATATAGGTCTGTAACAGTTTGGGTCCAGGGTGTCGCCCCCTTTGAAGAGGGGGATGACTGCGGCAGCTTTCCAATCCTTGGGGATCTCAGACGATATGAAAGAGAGGTTGAACAGGCTGGTAATAGGGGTTGCGACAATGGCGGCGGATAGTTTCAGGAATAGAGGGTCCAGATTGTCAAGCCCAGCTGATTTGTACGGGTTCAGGTTTTGCAGCTCTTTCAGAACATCTGCTATCTGGATTTGGGTAAAGGAGAACCTGTAGAGGCTTGGGCGAGTAGCTGCGGGGGGGGGGGGGGGGGGCTGTTGGCCGAGGTTTGGGCAGTGCAATGGATCATTGCTCACAGTTTCATAATTGAAAGGCAGGCAGGGAGGTCCCTGTGCTCTGCTTTTAATTCCTTATCCTTGACAGTGGCTATTCACACTCTTAACACTAGGGCCGGGATTCAATACGAGGCGCGTTGTAGCACACAGAATAATATAACACAAAGTCCACAAAGGACAAAGGTTTTTGTATCAACATTTGAGCTTTTTATAATAATAAACAAATGTCTTTACAGGGTTAAATATTAGTTTCTAGAACACAGCATGTGCTTCAAAAGTAGCTATCAATCATTCAAATCGTTTTTACATCAGCAGATGTTACAAAGTGCTTATACAGAAACCCAGCCTAAAACCCCAAAGAGCAAGCAATGCAGATGTAGAAGCACAGTGGCTAGAAAAATAATTATACTGTTATTTGGATTGTAGTTTGGATCTTTCTGATTTTATTGTTTTTTTTTCTTGAGTTATTTTTACTATTACTAATGTTTGACATTCTACTGCAATTTTAAGGAGCTGGCAACTAAAGCATTTCACTGCACCCGTTATAACATCTGCTAAACTGTGTTTTCAACCAATAAACGTTGATTTGATTTACAACTTCATTGAATGTCTTTTTGCTGCCTTGACAAAATAATTTACCCCCCATTGAAGAGAAATGGTATCTTTCTATGTTTCATCTCCTTCATAGATCGATCGATGTTGGCCGCTCTGGGGGGACCCGGCGAGAGGTCTATCCTGTCCCAGAAGAGGGGGACCGGAGGAGAGGGAGAAGGGGAGGGTGAAGGAGAGGCGGAGAACAGTGCGGAGAGGGACGGAGAGACATCCCGTGAGAGGAACGAGATCATCAGAAAAGGCGAAGAGAAGAAGCGAGAAATGGACGAGACCCCTGACAACCGTATCTCAGATGCCATGAACAAGGAGGGGAAAGAGGAGGGAAAGGATGTGGATGATATTGAAAAGAAAGAAGAAGAAGAAGGGGATGAGAATGCAAAGGAGGAGGATGAGGAGAAGCGTGCAAGCTCAAGAGAAGACAGCGAGGAGGCTAAAACGGAGGGAGGAAACGTGACTCTAGATAAGAAAGGTAAGAACTTCTGCCCAGAGTACATTGACATTACAGACACTGGTCTTCAGGCCCTCACATGTCGAAGTAAATGGACATCTCTTGACTACACCACAGTGGAGTAGGGTAAAGTTGACCCTAAAAGCTGATCTTGGGTCAGTTTTGCATGTTAACCCACTGTAGGTAAATGTTAAGATTGGCGGTTGGGGTGGTGTGAGTTGATCTGTACCTAGAGGAAACTTCAGCCCGAAGCAAATTGAGTATTCGTGCTGTAATGAACCATATGATTGGCCAATTAGACATATATATTGAATGTTCTACATGGCTATTGTTCACAGTTGAACCCAAGAAAAGAAGAGGGGGGCAAAGACACTTGTAAAAACCCATACATCTCTAGTCTACCCGCTTCTCACTAGCTACCTTCATTGGTATCTGGTAGCTATGCAGGCTGCGAGCAGGTACCATAATCTTGTAAGTGCACTTGCAAGCTTTGAAGTGAGCATGAAAGTGGCTGCAGTTAGCTTCCCTCTCGACTACACTTCACTAGTACACTGCACCCGGAGGAGGATTAACTATGATGATGAGGTGTCATAAAGATTAAATAGTGGACCGCTCTAGCTAAGTGCCAAATCAATCCATTAGATAAACACTGTTCTCTGGGGTACTGAGGTTAGTCAGGCAGAGAGAGCAGGATCAGGAGGGAGGCATTGTTAGTGTGTGTGTGTGTGTGTGTGTGTGTGTGTGTGTGTGTGTGTGTGTGTGTGTGTGTGTGTGTGTGTGTGTGTGTGTGTGTGTGTGTGTGTGTACGAGAGACACACACACAAACACAGCGAGAAATCAAATATAAGAGAATAGAAAGAGAGACGCACTGCAGTGAGAGAAAGAAGGCAGGGAGGGAGGGAGGGAAGAGAAAAAGAGGTGTAGACTGGTGGTGAGACTGTGACCATGCACTGCGGGAGCAGATGATGGATAGGAGCGGCTCCATCTATCTGATGAGTTTGAGTGCTGCCCGCACAGCGGCCCGGTTTGATTAGATAATGGATACTGGAACATTACCAACAAGACAGAGCACTTGGACAGCAGGGTTGCCTCCCAAATGACACCATGTTCCCTATTCCCTATATAGTGCACTACTTTTGACCAGGATCTATAGGGCTCTGGTCAAAAGTAGTGCACTATATAGGGAATGGGTGCCATTTGGAACACATCCCATGGCTACGGATTGACTGCACGCCCCTGGAATTCAAATCTAAACGCTAGATTTAGGCCAGGGAAAGAAAGAAATGTAATCATAAGCGATGAGCAAGCATGTGAACTAGGCCATATGTTGTTTTTGTATACTTTATTTATAGAGTTTTAGGACAAAGAGATATTCCCAGTCCTTCAACCGCCAACTGGCTATTTCTAAGGTTGAGGTTCTAGCATGACCAGCAAGTCCCAGTGACTATTCAACTGAGCATAAGGGAACATTTGGACAAAGGTCACTCCAAGGGACGGTACAATATGATCTCTTTACCTCCATAGGTTGTATGCAGGGAAGGAGGCTCCCTAAGGGCTGTAACCAAATGCAGAGGTGTCATGCCCATAGGGGACACAGGGGCACGTGCCCCCTAATCCCTACCCTAACCATAACCATAAACCTTAACCATTTTAATAGGAGGTAGGGACGTCCCCCAAGGATCCCAGAAAGCACAGACCCCTTCAGATGTATATATATATATATATATTTTTTTAAATTTTGTTGTTGTTGCTCTGTAATACGACTAGACACTTAGCCACTTTATGAAGTTTGCTTTAGCTAGCCCAGATAGGTTCCTCATCTCCCAAACTCATAACTAGCTACCAATAAACCATTTCAGGCAATCAAGTTAGAGTAGCTAGCTTGGTAGATTTTAGAAAAGCAAGCAATTACTAATGTACTGAATAAGATTCACATTCCTTTCAATCTTTTACCCGGATTGAGGCAGAGATGCAGAAAATCATATTTATTTTCTTTAAAAAAATAACCACCTGACTGGAGGATACAGACAACTCAAGAAGTATGCTTGGATATAATGAAATGTATTTTTTTATTTTTTTTGAATTTTACCCCTTTTTCTCCCCAATTTCATGGTGTCCAATTGTTTTAGTCGCTACTATCTTGTCTCATCGCTACAACTCCCGTACGGGCTCGGGAGAGACGAAGGTTGAAAGTCATGCATCCTCCGATACACAACCCAACCAAGCCACACTGCTTCTTAACACAGCGCGCACCCTTGAAATGTATTTATGACATTGAATTAAGCATAATGATTATGGCTCTAGATTGCAGGAAAAAAGCTGTTTCAGGTGTTTGAAAAATGCTCAAACTTCCTGACGGACCACTCCCGTAGTTTGTGCCCCCTCAGATTTTTGGGTGTATGACGCCCTTGACCACGTGTCCATAATTTAGAAAGTTGGAGCATGAGGGAAATGTAAAAGGCAGAGATCTGCTCAGCCAACTGGCAGCAGAAGATTTCATCAAGAAGAGTGGAATCCTGTTGAGGGTGGATAATACTGTTTAGAGAGTGAGGAGAGAGGGAGAGAAGGGAGGAGAGCGAGAAAGAGATGATGTTCATTTCTTTGGAGAGCGGTGGTAGCCTCAAGGATAGATATAGCAGGGTAATAACAAAAGAGTTTGAATCCTAGGTCTGATAAGGTGAATCTGATGTGAGTGAGCAGGCAACCGATATCACAGCTGCCACTTTCTGCCGTTGTGCCCTTGTGCAAGGCACAAACTGCTCTAGGGGTGATGCTTTGAGCTGACCCTGTGCTGCTCCCGGTCTGTTGTGCGTATGTATGAGTGAGTGAGGGAGTGGTATGTCTGGTTGGATACTCTGTCAAGAAACAATGAAAAATGTCCATGCAAATGGATGAATAAAGATACACTACATGACCAAAAGTATGTGGACATCTGCTCATCGAACATCTCATTCCAAAATCATGGGCATTAACATCTCCTCCCCGCTGATCATCAACACTGGGGCCCCACAAGGGTGCGTTCTGAGCCCTCTCCTGTACTCCCTGTTCACCCACGACTGCGTGGCCACGCACGCCTCCAACTCAATCATCAAGTTTGCGGACGACACAACAGTGGTAGGCTTGATTACCAACAACGACGAGACGGCCTACAGTGAGGAGGTGAGGGCCCTCGGAGTGTGGTGTCAGGAAAATAACCTCACACTCAACGTCAACAAAACTAAGGAGATGATTGTGGACTTCAGGAAACAGCAGAGGGAACACCCCCCTATCCACATCGATGGAACAGTAGTGGAGAGGGTAGCAAGTTTTAAGTTCCTCGGCATACACATCACAGACAAACTGAATTGGTCCACTCACACAGACAGCATCGTGAAGAAGGCGCAGCAGCGCCTCTTCAACCTCAGGAGGCTGAAGAAATTCGGCTTGTCACCAAAAGCACTCACAAACTTCTACAGATGCACAATCGAGAGCATCCTGGCGGGCTGTATCACCGCCTGGTATGGCAACTGCACCGCCCTCAACCGTAAGGCTCTCCAGAGGGTAGTGAGGTCTGCACAACGCATCACCGGGGGCAAACTACCTGCCCTCCAGGACACCTACACCACCCGATGTCACAGGAAGGCCATAAAGATCATCAAGGACATCAACCACCCGAGCCACTGCCTGTTCACCCCGCTATCATCCAGAAGGCGAGGTCAGTACAGGTGCATCAAAGCTGGGACCGAGAGACTGAAAAACAGCTTCTATCTCAAGGCCATCAGACTGTTAAACAGCCACCACTAACACTGAGTGGCTGCTGCCAACACACTGACACTGACTCAACTCCAGCCACTTTAATAATGGGAATTGATGGGAAATGATGTAAATATATCACTAGCCACTTTAAACAATGCTACCTTATATAATGTTACTTACCCTACATTATTCATCTCATATGCATACGTATATACTGTACTCTATCTATATCATCGACTGTATCCTTATGTAATACATGTATCACTAGCCACTTTAAACTATGCCACTTTGTTTACATACTCATCTCATTTGTACATACTGTACTCGATACCATCTACTGTATCTTGCCTATGCTGCTCTGTACCATCACTCATTCATATATCCTTATGTACATATTCTTTATCCCCTTACACTGTGTACAAGACAGTAGTTTTGGAATTGTTAGTTAGATTACTTGTTATTACTGCATTGTCGGAACTAGAAGCACAAGCATTTCGCTACACTCGCATTAACATCTGCTAACCATGTGTATGTGACAAATAAAATTTTATTTGCTTTGCTTTGCTTTGATTTGATTTGGAGTTGGTCCCCCCCATGCTGCTATAACAGCCTCCACTCTTTTGGGAAGGCTTCTCACTAGATGTTGGAACATTGCTGTAAGGACCTGCTTCCATTCAGCCACAAGAGCATTAGTGAGGTCACGTGCTGATGTTGGGCTATTAGGCCTGGCTCGCAATCAGCGTTCCAATTCATCCAACAGGTTTTCGATGGGTTTGAGGTCAGGGCTCTGTGCAGGCCAGTTAACTTCATCCACACCGATATCAACATATCATTTCTGCATGGACCTCACTTTGTGCATGGGGCATTGTCATTGCGAAACAGGAAAGCACAGAATCGTCTAGAATGTCATTTTATGCTGTAGCGTTAAGATTTCCCTTCACTGGAACTAAGGGGGCTGAACTATGAACAACAGCCCCAGACCACTCTTCCTCCTCCACCAAACTTTATAGTTGACACTATGTATTCGGGCAGGCAACGTTCTCATGGCATCTGCCAAACCCAGATTTGTCCGTCAGACTGCCAGATGGTGAAGCGTGATTCATTGAGTCCAATGGTGGCGAGCAGTCGACACTTGGCTTTGCGCATGGTGATCTTAGGCTTGTGTTCGGCTGCTCAGTCATGGAAACCCATTTCATGAAGCTCCCAACGAACAGTTATTGTGCTGACATTGCTTCCAGAGGCAGTTTGGAACTTGGTAGTGAGTGTTGCAACTGAGGACAGACAAGTTTTACTCGCTTTAGCACTCGGCTGTCCCGTTCTGTGAGCTTGTGTGGCCTACCACTTCGCGGCTGAGCCGTTGTTGCTCCTAGACGTTTCCACTTCACAATAACATCAAATACAATTCACTGGGGCAGCTCTAGCAAGGCAGAAAATTGACGAACTGACTTGTTGGAAACGTGGCATCCTATGACAGTGCCACGTTGATAGTCATTGAGCTCTTTAGTGAGGCCATTCTACTGCCAATGTTTATCTATGGAGATTGCATGTCGGTGTGCTCAATTTTATACACCTGTCAGCAACGAATTTGGCTGAAATAGCCAAATCCACTAATTTGAATGGGTGTCCACATACTTTGGTATATATAGTGTATATTCTATTTCTTTTTTATCTACACAGGGGCAGAGTCTGGTGAGGTGACGGATGCACCAGAAGAGAAATATGAGGAGAAGAAAACTGCAGAGGAAAATGAAGAGGAGGTAGAGGAGAAGAGGTCTGTGTTGCCTCTGCAAGACAGTGCCGAGGCAAAGAAGGAGTGGGAGGAGGAGGAGGAGGATGAGGTGAAACGCGAGGTCGCCGGTGTTAATCACTGGAGCAGAATGAGTGAGCTAGCCCGGAGTTTGCAAACAAAGAAGAGAGCGGGAGAGGAAGAAAAGTTGCAGGAAATGAAGTCACTGGAGGTCGGAGGTCAACATGAAGTGCCCCATCACTCCAAGGAGGTGGTGGAAGAGGAAGTGGAGGAGAAGAGGAAGGTGGGAGAGGCACGGAAGAGCCCCGAAGTGAAGGAGCTCCAGATGATGGCACGCAGGGAACCGCAGGAGAGGAGAGAGGGAGAGGAGGAAGAAGGGAGCACCAGCAGGAAGACTGAGGTACATTTCCCCCAATTATTATTGGGTGAACTATCCCCAAATCCAATGAAATGCAATGGTACCTGGCTATATTAGCATTCTCGTTCAATCCCCTATCAGGAACCACCTCGAGAGGTGCACATTTTTGTTCTTGCCCTGCACTGTTGATTCAACTCGTCAACAAATCATGCCATGGATTAGTTGAATCAGGAGCCATATGTATCAAGCGTGTCAAGAGTAGGTGTGCTGATCGAGGATCAGGGCCCCCTTGTCCATGTAATCTTAATCATTGGGCTCTAAAAGACTAAATTCTATAACATCACTCCTACTCTTAGACGCATGATACATAAGGCCCCTGATGTGTAACTGCTGGGCTACACTGAGAATGCATCGAGAAGAAACCCTGAACTAAACAAAAAACACAACACCCGGTGCTCTGAGAGCCTACCCACTGTGCACACACTGGTTGAATCAACGTGGGTTTCCACGTCATTTCAATGAAAGGACTTTGAACCAATGTGTAATAGACGTTGAATTGACGTCTGTGCCCAGTGGGTATGTTCGCTACCCACCTCACATCTAATGCTGTATTCTCTTCAGTCTACTGTAGTCCACTTTCATATGACACATCGCAGTGCATCACTTGAATAGGCTAACAACACAGTTGACATTTGTCTGTCCTTTTTGTCGCGGTACGCTAGGCTGTCATTGTCCACTTCATTAAACTCATCCTGTAGAGGAGTCGCTCGGTAGAACGCTGTGTGATGTGTTGGCCCCTGAGGCTTTTTCACATCTTCCTGGCAGATTCAACTTGGTTGTATTAATATTAGTGGACATCATTGCAAAACTTTTTGCAACCAAAATAAAAAAAAAAAAGGTTTCTTATTGGACAGGTTAAGATAGTCCCTCCCCATTTTGTCTGTTTACTTCTTAGTGAATATGACTATGGCATACAGCAGTGCAACACCAATTAGAGTCCCTCACTTGTCTAAAAGTAGGAAAGGTGTGCTGGTTCCACCTCAGGTGTTACGGTGCGTGAATGAGGACCCAAAAGCGAATTAACAAAACAGAGTATCTTTAATTACAAAACAAAACGTAGGCTCAGACGGACAGGCAGATTCCGACAGGACAGGACAAGGTTACAGGAACACGACGATGGTCTGGTTCAGGCATGAATGACACAAACAAACAAACAAGAATCCGACAAGGACAGGAGCAGAAACAGAGAGAGATATAGGGACCTAATCAGAGGGAAAAAGGGAACAGGTGGGGAACGGGGTGAATGGGTAGTTAGAGGAGACAAGGGACAGCTGGGGGAAAGCGGGGGAGAAAAGGTAACCTGACACGACCAGCAGAGGGAGACAGGGTGAAGGGAAAGGACAGAGACAAGACAACATGACAGTACATGACAGTACCCCCCCACTCACCGAGCGCCTCCTGGCGCACTCGAGGAGGAAACCTGGCGGCAACGGAGGAAATCCTCGATCAGCGCACGGTCCAGCACGTCCCGAGAGGGAACCCAACTCCTCTCCTCCGGACCGTACCCCTCCCAATCAACAAGGTACTGGTGACCACGGCCCCGAGGACGCATGTCCAAAATCCTGCGGACCCTGTAGATGGGTGCGCCCTCGACAAGGATGGGGGGGGGGGGGGGGAAGACGAGCGGGGGCACGAAGAACGGGCTTAACACAAGAGACATGGAAGACCGGGTGGACGCGACGAAGGTATCGCGGAAGAAGAAGTCGAACTGCGACAGGATTAATGACCCGAGAAATACGGAACGGACCAATGAACCGCGGGGTCAACTTGCGAGACGCCGTCTTAAGGGGAAGGTTCTGAGTGGAGAGCCAAACTCTCTGACCGCGACAATATCTAGGACTCTTAGTTCTACGCTTATTAGCAGCCCTCACAGTCTGCGTCCTATAACGGCAAAGTGCAGACCTGACCCTCTTCCAGGTGCGCTCGCAACGTTGGACAAAAGCCTGAGCGGAGGGGACGCTGGACTCGGCGAACTGAGATGAGAACAGCGGAGGCTGGTACCCGAGGCTACTCTGAAAAGGAGATAGCCCGGTTGCAGACGAAGGAAGCGAGTTGTGGGCGTATTCTGCCCAGGGGAGCTGTTCTGACCAAGACGCAGGGTTGCGAAAAGAAAGACTGCGTAAGATGCGACCAATAGTCTGATTGGCCCGTTCTGCTTGACCGTTAGACTGGGGGTGAAAGCCGGAAGAGAGACTGACGGAAGCCCCAATCAAACGGCAAAACTCCCTCCAAAATTGAGACGTGAATTGCGGACCTCTGTCCGAAACGACGTCTGACGGAAGGCCATGAATTCTGAAAACATTCTCGATGATGATTTGTGCCGTCTCTTTAGCAGAAGGAAGCTTAGCAAGGGGAATGAAATGAGCCGCCTTAGAGAACCTATCGACAACCGTAAGAATAACAGTCTTCCCCGCTGACGAAGGCAGTCCGGTGACAAAATCTAAGGCGATGTGAGACCACGGTCGAGAGGGAATGGGAAGCGGCCTGAGACGGCCGGCAGGAGGGGAGTTACCGGACTTAGTCTGCGCGCAGACCGAACAAGCAGCCACGAAACGACGCGTGTCATGCTCCCGGGTGGGCCACCAAAAACGCTGGCGAATGGAAGCAAGCGTACCCCGAACGCCAGGGTGGCCGGCTAACTTGGCAGAGTGAGCCCACTGAAGAACGGCCAGACGAGTAGGAACGGGAACGAAAAGAAGGTTCCTAGGACAAGCGCGCGGCGACGGAGTGTGAGTGAGCGCTTGCTTTACCTGCCTCTCAATTCCCCAGACAGTCAACCCGACAACACGCCCCTCAGGGAGAATCCCCTCGGGGTCAGTGGAGGCTACTGAAGAACTGAAGAGACGAGATAAAGCATCAGGCTTGGTGTTCTTAGAGCCCGGACGATAAGAAATCACGAACTCGAAACGAGCGAAAAACAGCGCCCAACGCGCCTGACGCGCATTAAGTCGTTTGGCAGAACGGATGTACTCAAGGTTCCTATGGTCAGTCCAAACGACAAAAGGAACGGTCGCCCCCTCCAACCACTGTCGCCATTCGCCTAGGGCTAACCGGATGGCGAGCAGTTCGCGGTTTCCCACATCATAGTTACGTTCCGACGGGGACAGGCGATGAGAAAAATACGCGCATGGGTGGACCTTGTCGTCAGAGAGGGAGCGCTGAGAAAGAATGGCTCCCACGCCCACCTCTGACGCGTCAACCTCGACAACGAACTGTCTAGAGACGTCAGGTGTAACAAGGATAGGAGCGGATGTAAAACGATTCTTGAGGAGATCAAAAGCTCCCTGGGCGGAAACGGACCACTTAAAGCACGTCTTGACAGAAGTAAGGGCTGTGAGAGGAGCTGCCACCTGACCGAAATTTCGGATGAAACGACGATAGAAGTTCGCGAAGCCGAGAAAGCGCTGCAGCTCGACGCGTGACTTAGGAGCGGGCCAATCAATGACAGCTTGGACCTTAGCGGGATCCATCTTAATGCCTTCAGCGGAAATAACAGAACCGAGAAATGTGACGGAGGAGGCATGAAAAGTGCACTTCTCAGCCTTCACAAAAAGACAATTCTCTAAAAGGCGCTGGAGGACACGTCGAACGTGCTGAAGATGAATCTGGAGTGACGGTGAAAAAATCAGGATATCGTCAAGGTAAACGAAAACAAAGATGTTCAGCATGTCTCTCAGGACATCATTGACTAATGCCTGAAAGACAGCTGGAGCGTTAGCGAGGCCGAAAGGAAGAACCCGGTATTCAAAGTGCCCTAACGGAGTGTTAAACGCCGTCTTCCACTCGTCCCCCTCCCTGATGCGCACGAGATGGTAAGCGTTACGAAGGTCCAACTTAGTGAAAAACCTGGCTCCCTGCAGGATCTCGAAGGCTGAAGACATAAGAGGAAGCGGATAACGATTCTTAACTGTTATGTCATTCAGCCCTCGATAATCTATGCAGGGGCGCAGAGACCCGTCCTTCTTCTTGACAAAAAAAAACCCCGCTCCGGCGGGAGAGGAGGAGGGGACTATGGTACCGGCGTCAAGAGCTACAGACAAATAATCCTCGAGAGCCTTACGTTCGGGAGCCGACAGAGAGTATAGTCTACCCCGGGGGGGAGTGGTTCCCGGAAGGAGATCAATACTACAATCATACGACCGGTGTGGAGGAAGAGAGGTGGCCCTGGACCGACTGAACACCGTGCGCAGATCGTGATATTCCTCCGGCACCCCTGTCAAATCACCAGGCTCCTCCTGTGAAGAAGAAACAGAGGAAACAGGAGGGATAGCAGACATTAAACATTTCACATGACAAGAGACGTTCCAGGAGAGGATAGAATTACTAGACCAATTAATGGAAGGATTATGACAAACTAGCCAGGGATGGCCCAAAACAACAGGTGTAAAAGGTGAACGAAAAATCAAAAAAGAAATGGTTTCGCTATGATTACCAGAAACAGTGAGGGTTAAAGGTAGCGTCTCACGCTGAATCCTGGGGAGAGGACTACCATCCAGGGCGAACAAGGCCGTGGACTCCCTTAACTGTCTGAGAGGAATGTCATGTTCCCGAGCCCAGGTCTCGTCCATAAAACAGCCCTCCGCCCCAGAGTCTATTAAGGCACTGCAGGAAGCTGACGAACCGGTCCAGCGTAGATGGACCGACAAGGTAGTGCAGGATCTTGAAGGAGAGACAGGAGTAGTAGCGCTCACCAGTAGCCCTCCGCTTACTGATGAGCTCTGGCTTTTACTGGACATGAAGTGACAAAATGACCAGCAGAACCGCAATAGAGACAGAGGCGGTTGGTGATTCTCCGTTCCCTCTCCTTAGTCGAGATGCGGATACCTCCCAGCTGCATAGGCTCAGCTCCCGAGCCGGCAGAGGAAGATGGTAGTGATGCGGAGAGGGGGGCAACGGAGAACGCGAGCTCCTTTCCACGAGCTCGGTGACGAAGATCAACCCGTCGCTCAATGCGAATAGCGAGTTCAATCAAGGAATCCACGCTGGAAGGAACCTCCCGGGAGAGAATCTCATCCTTTACCTCTGCGCGGAGACCCTCCAGAAGACGAGCGAGCAAAGCCGGCTCGTTCCAGCCACTGGAGGCAGCAAGAGTGCGAAACTCAATAGAGTAGTCTGTTATGGATCGATTGCCTTGACATAGGGAAGACAGGGCCCTGGAAGCCTCCTCCCCAAAAACAGATCGATCAAAAACCCGTATCATCTCCTCCTTAAAGTCCTGATACTGGTTAGTACACTCAGCCCTTGCCTCCCAGATTGCCGTGCCCCACTCACGAGCCCGTCCAGTAAGGAGAGATATGACGTAGGCGACACGAGCAGTGCTCCTGGCGTAAGTGTTGGGCTGGAGAGAAAACACAATATCACACTGGGTGAGGAACGAGCGGCATTCAGTGGGCTCCCCAGAGTAACACGGCGGGTTATTGATTCTGGGCTCCGGAGATTCGAAAGCCCTGGAAGTGGCCGGTGGATCGAGGCGGAGATGGTGAACCTGTTCTGTGAGGTTGGAGACTTGGGTGGCCAGGGTCTCAACGGCATGTCGAGCAGCAGACAATTCCTGCTCGTGTCTGCCTAGCATCGCTCCCTGGATCTCGACGGCTGAGTGGAGAGGATCCGAAGTCGCTGGGTCCATTCTTGGTCGGATTCTTCTGTTACGGTGCGTGAATGAGGACCCAAAAGCGAATTAACAAAACAGAGTATCTTTAATTACAAAACAAAACGTAGGCTCAGACGGACAGGCAGATTCCGACAGGACAGGACAAGGTTACAGGAACACGACGATGGTCTGGTTCAGGCATGAATGACACAAACAAACAAACAAGAATCCGACAAGGACAGGAGCAGAAACAGAGAGAGATATAGGGACCTAATCAGAGGGAAAAAGGGAACAGGTGGGGAACGGGGTGAATGGGTAGTTAGAGGAGACAAGGGACAGCTGGGGGAAAGCGGGGGAGAAAAGGTAACCTGACACGACCAGCAGAGGGAGACAGGGTGAAGGGAAAGGACAGAGACAAGACAACATGACAGTACATGACATCAGGAGCCTCTACTACCAACTACAGCAATCGGACCACGCTGGATGGATGGTTCATCCACAGGGCTTTTCGCCTCCTGTGGGCTCTCATGTGGGAACACACATATGCACACACACACGCCTATGCAGGTAAGTTTTGGCACAGATACTGACAAAAATGCCTTGGTTGGCAGACGCACTCATGCGCACACACACGTTGTCCACACAGATATAGCCTCTTAGAGAACAGCACATGGCACTCTGGGTAGAGTTGTTTAAGTGCATTCAGAAGAGGGTAACATTGGGTAATATTGAGTAATGACCCTTCACTCCCTCCTTTCCCTTTCTTATCATCACCCTTTCTCCTTCCCTATGCCTCTCTTCTAACCTCTACTTCTCTCTCACCTCCCTCTTTTCTGCCTGTCTCGTTTCTATCTTCCACTGTTTGCCCATGTTATTCTTTCTTTTCCTCTACTTATCCATTTCTCTGTCTCCCTCCATTTTCTTTATTTCCATTCTATTATTCCCCCTCCTTGTTTTTGCCTGATTATTTTCACCCACTCTCTTCCCTCACCGCATCGCTCTCTTTCTTCCTCTGCCCTCTTCATTTCTCTCTCTATCCATCCCTCAATCTCCTCTCCATCTCTCTTCCCTGTCTCCCTCTATCCATATCTGTAGGACCCAGAGATTGAGAGTCTGGCGGCCATCGAGTCGGAGCTGGAGAGCGTTGCTCAGAAACTCCACGAGCTGAGACGAGGTTGAGATGAGGCTGAGACGACGACGACGACGACAACCGCACCTTCCTCCTCTTCCTCCTCCTTAACAGCCAGACCAGAGTTGTGAATTTGAGACGGAGTCCTCCATCTCTCTCGCTCTTTTCTATCGAGAGAAAACCGGTGTCTGGTCCAGCCTCTTGCGACGAGGCTCTTATGGTCATCCGCCCCTCCGACACAGAAAGGACAGCAACTCCCTATGCCTTGAATCCCCACTCTGTCTCTCTCTCCCTGCTTCAGCTTGATAATAGCCAGCTTTTCATTTGATTTTGACACTGCGCAACCACTTATGTGAAAAATGAAGGCCAATCTAATTGTTATTGTTACCATGCTAAAATAGAAGGGGTTGTAGCTACAAGTTTATGTATACGTGTACATGTCAAAGATTCTATGGAGTATTTCTAGGATGTTGTACTTGATTATTATGGCTGTAACTTTAATTATCGAAAAGCCAATGCAATAACTGGACATTTTTAATGAATGACTTGACTATGATTAAATGCTGTATGGAATTTATCTAAGAAAACAAATAAATTAGATAGCATCATCTGGAGATCTTTATGCGTGTGATTCATAATGTCTGCACTGTTAGAGCCTCAATATTCCACATTCTAATTCATTTGAATTCAGTAGGGAGGAAATGATTTTGATCTCAATACAATCTCTAAGTCTGAAACGTTGATTGCTTTTTTTCTCCGTGTATTAGGGTAAGTAAGAGCCTACATTTTGTCCCATTGATAAAGTATTTTGTTTAACCCAAGTGTGTGAGTTATGTGTGCA